>NC_092337.1:158007500-158290000 GCF_046630445.1 Rutidosis leptorrhynchoides | reverse complement strand
TAATAGATAATAGGTATGTGTATTGATTTCTCATTCGGTCAAGAGAAAAGAAATAGAAATTTTATAACATAAGACAAAAAAAATTGAATCTACTTCCTCTATGATTTGTACTACTGAAAGTGATGTTAAACAAATTTTGGAATTGTGCAATACCAATTTGATATAGGTAGATGGCGATGTGGAACAGAATCCAGCTATACCTTTATCTGATTTAGTATATAATTTGTATAAATAAATAAATATTTTAATAATAATATTAATACTTAATAGTAATACTAATTAATAATAATAAATAAAAAAAATTGATATTAGGAATAAATTGTTTTATTTTTATGATAATATTAATAATGATTTTAATAACAGTGGAAATTATATTTATAGAATTAATAATATTAATAATAATAATAATAATCTTAATCATAATAGTTAAAAATATCTAAATTACAACTAAATAAAAATTTTAATCATTCTTTTAGAAATATTTATATTTTAAGTATTTATTTTGATAATCATATCATTAAATTTATTACAATTTTAACATTTGACAATTATTAATTTTACTAATATTGATATTAGTGAAAATAATAATAATCATATTTGTCTTAACAAGTTATATTTCTAACTTGTAGTTACACTGATTGTATTTGTATTACCATTTGTTATTTATATATTATTTACTAATTATATGTATAATAACATATATCTAATATTTTATATGCTTTAATTTATTTCAATGAACATATAATCATCAGTTATATAAGAATCATATTCATATATTTAGTCATTTTAACAACATTGTTATTCTGCATTCTATTTTAATTAGTTATTATTATTTCAAATTATATACACCTACATTTATACATCTATAAATATAACTATATATGTATATATATATTTATTTTAAATTAATAGTTCGTGAATCGTCGGTAATAGTCAAGGGTTAATTGAATACATAAACACAGTTCCAGAATTTACGAGGCTCAACATTACAGATTTTGCTTATCGTGTCGGAAACATATAAAGATTAAAGTTTAAATTTAGTCGGAAATTCTCGGGTCATCACAAATGCGGTAGAAGCGCAGGAAGACAGACCCGGAGCTTGTTACGGGTACGTTCTTTATTGATGAAAAACCTGCTTATGTTTTATTTGATTCGGGTGCGAATAGAAGCTATATGAGTAGAGATTTTTGTGCTAAATTAAGTTATCCATTGACGCCCTTGGATAATAAATTTTTACTCAAATTAGCAAACGGTAATTTAATTATAGCAGATAAAATATGTAGGAATCGAGAAATTAAACTAGTTGGTGAAGCGTTTAAGATTAATTTGATACCATTAGAGTTAAGGAGTTTTGATGTAATAATTGGCATGGACTGGTTGAAAAAGGAGAGAGCAGAGGTCGTTTGTTACAAAAATGCGATTCGCATTATGCGCGAAAAGGGAAAACCCTTAATGGTGTACGGAGAAAAGAGCAACGTGAAGTTAAATCTTATTAGTAACCTGAAGGCGCAAAAGCTAATACAAAAAGGTTGCTATGCAGTTCTAGCACACGTCGAGAAAATCAATTCCGAAGAAAATAACATCAATAATGTTCCCGTCGCAAAATAATTTCCTGATGTATTTCCGAAAGAATTACCGGGACTACCTCCACACCGATCTGTTGAATTTCAAATTGACCTTATACCAGGAGCTGCACCAATAGCTCGTGCTCCTTACAGACTCGCACCCAGTGAAATGAAGGAATTACAAAGCCAATTACAAGAACTTTTAGAGCGTGATTTCATTCGACCAAGTACATCACCGTGGGGAGCTCCGGTGTTGTTTGTCAAAAAGAAGGATGGTACATTCAGGTTATGTATCGACTACCGAGAGTTGAACAAACTCATCATTAAGAACCGTTATCCACTACCGAGAATCGACGACTTATTTGATCAACTACAAGGTTCGTCGGTTTATTCAAAGATTGATTTACGTTCCGGGTATCATCAAATGCGGGTGAAGGAGGATGATATTCCGAAGACTACATTTAGAACGCGTTACGGTCATTATGAGTTTATGGTTATGCCATTTGGATTAACTAACGCACCAGCTGTGTTTATGGACCTCATGAACTGAGTGTATGGACCATATCTTAGAAAGTTTGTCATTGTTTTCATTGATGACATACTTATTTACTCAAAGAATGATCAAGAGCACGGAGAACATTTGAGAAAAGTGCTAGAATTTTTGAGGAAGAAAAAATTGTACGCTAAGTTTTCAAAGTGTGCATTTTGGTTGAAAGAAGTTCAATTCCTCGGTCACGTAGTGTACAAAGAAGGTTTTTAGGTTGATCCATCAAAAATTGAAACCGTTGAAAACTGGGAAACCCCGAAAACTCCGAAGCATATACGCCAATTTTTAGGATTGGCTGGCTACTACAGAAGATTCATCCAAGATTTTTCCAAATTAACAAAACCCTTAACTGCATTAACGCATAAAGGGAAGTAATTTGAATGGAAGGATGAGCAAGAGAAAGCATTTCAATTGTTGAAGAAAAAGTTAACTACAGCACCTATATTGTCATTGCCTGAAGGAAATGATGATTTTGTGATTTATTGTGACACTTCGAAGCAAGGTCTCGGTTGTGTATTAATGCAACGAAAGAAGGTAATTGCTTATGTGTCCAGACAATTGAAGATTCATGAGCATATTATACGACTCATGATTTGGAATTGGGCGATGTTGTTTTTGCATTAAAGATGTGGAGACATTACTTATATGGGGTCAAATGTACCATATATACCGACCACAAAAGTCTCCAACATATATTTGATCAGAAACAACTGAACATGAGGCAGCGTAGGTGGATTGAGTTGCAAAAATGATTACAACTTTGAGATTCGTCACCACCCAGGGAAGGCGAATGTGGTAGCCGACGCTTTGAGTAGAAAGGACAGAGAACCTATTAGAGTAAAAGCTATGAATATAATTATTTATACTAACCTTACTACTCGAATAAAGGAGGCGCAACAAGGAGTTTTGAAAGAACTGATTTTGAAGAATGAAATACCCAAAGGATCGGAGAAACATCTTAATATTCGGAAGACGGAACCCGGTATATGGCTGAAAGAATTTGGGTACCAAAGTTTGGAGATGTGAGAGAAATGGTACTTAGGGAGGCACATAAAACCAGATATTCAATACATCCTGGAGCTGGAAAGATGTACCAAGATCTCAAGAAACACTTTTTGTAGCCGGGTATGAAGGCTGATATCGCTACATACGTAGGGGAATGTTTGACTTGTTCTAAAGTCAAAGCTGAACATCAGAAACCATCAGGTCTACTTCAACAACCAGAAATCCCTAAATATAAATGGAAAAACATTACCATGGATTTCATTACTAAATTTCCAAGGACTGCAAGTGGTTATGATACAATTTGGGTAATAGTCGATCGTCTTATCAAGTCAGCACAATTTCTACCAATGAGGGAAGATGATAAAATGGAGAAGTTGGCACGACTATACTTGAAAGAAGTCATATCCTAACATGGAATACCAGTCTCTATTATCTCTGATAGGGACGGCAGATTTGTTTCAAGATTTTGGCAGACGTTACAACAAGCATTGGGGACTCGTCTAGACATGAGTACTGCCTATCATCCACAAACTGATGGGCAGAGTGAAAGGATGATACAAATGCTTGAAGACATGCTACGAGCATGTGTTATTGATTTTGGAAATGTTTGGGATCGACATCTACCGTTAGCAGAATTTTCATACAACAACAGTTACCACTAGAGTATTGAGGCGGCACCATTCAAGGCACTTTATGGTAGAAAGTGCAGGTCTCCGAATTGTTGGAGAGAGGTGGGGGATAGACAAATTACGGGTCCGGAAATTATCCAAGAAACTACTGAGAAAATCATTCAAATTCAACAAAGGTTGAAAACCGCCCAGAATTGACAAAAGAGCTACACGAACATTAGAAGAAAAGATTTAGAATTTGAAATCGGTGACATGGCCATGCTTAAGGTATCACCTTGGAAAGGTGTTGTTCATTTTGGAAAACGGTGGAAGCTAAACCCGAGATACATTGGGCCATTCAAGATTATTGACCGTGTTGGACCAGTAGCTTATGGACTTGAATTACCTCAACAACTCGCTAGTGTACATAACACCTTTCACGTCTCGAATTTCAAGAAATACATAGCTAAAGAAGATCTCACTATTCCTTTAAACTAAATTAAAAATAACGAAAAACTACAGTTCGTTAAAGAACCTGTCAAGATAATGGATCGTGAGGTTAAAGGACTTAAGAAAAACAAGATACCAATCATTAAAGTTTGATGGAATGCTCGTAGAGGACCCGAGTTCACCTGGGAACGTAAAGATCAGATGAAACAGAAATATCAGCACTTATTTTCAGATGATGCGTCAACACCTCTGATAATGCTAAAAATGAACATATATTTCATAGCATTATCCTTCAAGAAAGACAAGCTTTTATTTGCAATTGTTCTATTTACAAGTGATATTCGTTTAAAAAAATAAAAGGTGAAGACAAAAGACAGATTCGACGATTTGAAGACGCAAATGACCAAAACGCTAAAAAGTACAAAGTACAATCCAAGTGGTTCAATTTATTGATAAAAAACGTCTAAAAGTTACAAGAGTACGAGCTGCAAAACGCAAAGTACAAGATATTAAATAGTACGAAAGGACGTTCGAAAATCCGGAACCGGGACCAGAGTCAACTCTCAACGCGCGACGCAACAGAGCTAAAATGACAAGTCAACAATGCATATAAATATAATATAATATATATATATTTATATAAAATTATATATATTATATATAAATTTAATAAGTGTCGGCAAGCTTGCAAAGAAAAGATCCTGAGCTGTAAAATGGTGCCATGCGATCGCATGGCCTGGAGGCATAAACTCCATGCGATCGCATGGAGTCATGTGGCTGCCCAAGTGCTATAAAAAGCAACGAATTCGGATGAATGAATTACACCTTTTTCTTCTTCTTCTTCCTCTGTAATCATAATTATATTTTTAATTGGGTTATTGTAAGGAATGTTTTATGGGTTTTAAATTAAGTTTAATAATAATTGGGTTATTGTAAGGAATGTTTTACGAGTTTTAAAGTCGAAATTCTGTCCGTGTAATGCTACGCTATTAATACTCATTGTAAGTTATGTTCAACCTTTTTAAATTAATGTCTCGTAGCTAAGTTATTATTATGCTTATTTAAATCGAAGTAATCATGATGTTGGACTAAATATTAAAGATGGGGTTATTGGGCTTTGTACCATAATTGGGGTTTGGACAAAAGACCGACACTTGTGGAAATTGAACTATGGACTATTAATGGACTTTATATTTGTTTAACTGAATGATAATTCGTTAATTTAATATAGAGATTTACAATTTGACGTATCTATAAATAACCATATACACTCGATCGAACACGATGGGCGAGATATTTATAAGTACTAATAATCGTTCATTTAACCGGACACGGGAATGGATTAATAGTCAATGGACTCATTAAAACAGGGGTGGATTACATACAAGGACACTTGGTGTAATTGTTAATAAAGTATTAAAACCTTGGGTTACACGCAGTCGATATCCTAGTGTAATTATTAAACAAAGTATTAAGACCTTGTTACAGTTTAAGTCCCCAAATAGTTAGAATATTTGACTTCGGGTATAAGGATAATTTGACGTGGACACTCGCACTTTATATTTATGACTGATGGACTATTATGAACAAAAACCAGATGGACATATCGAATAATCCAGGACAAAGGACAATTAACCCATGGTAATAAACTAAAATCAACACGTAGAACATTATGATTACGGAAGTTTAAATAAGCATAATTCCTTTATTTTATATCTTATCGCACTTTTAATTATCGTACTTTTTAATTATCACAATTTTATTTACCGTCATTTTATTTATCGCACTTTAATTTATCGCACTTTAATTATCGTCATTTACTTTACACTTTAAATTAAGTTATATTTATTTTTAATATTTTACATTAGGTTTTAATTGTGATTTAAGACATAAAATCGACAAACCGGTCATTAAACGGTAAAAACCCTCATTTTATAATAATAATATTACTTATATTTATATTTATATTTATACAAATATAGTTTAAAAAAATATAGCGTTAAACTTGGCTAGCTCCCTGCGGAACGAACCGGACTTACTAAAAACTACTCTACTGTACCATTAGGTACACTGCCTATAAGTGTTGTAGCAAAGTTTAGGTATATCCACTCTATAAATAAATAAATAACTTGTGTAAAATTGTATCGTATTTAATAGTATTTCGTAGTAAAAATATAACTATTTCCTATACACCTCGCTTAACATTAAGTATTTTTGGCGCCGCTGCCGGGGATCGTCTTAAACGCCGAAGCGAAACGCTATAAAAAATTTTTTTGATTAAGTTTTATTTTCTTTTTGTAAAAATACGTTTTAAATATTAAAAATATAAAAATATAAAAAGAAAAACAAAATATATATATTTTTAAGAGTTTGTTTAAAATATATAAAACTATAAAGTATTTCTATTTTTTTATTTTAGTTTTTAAAGTATAAGTTTTTATTTATATTATATAAATATTTTATAAGTTAAAAACAGAAGGAAAAAAAAAGATTTGGGCCTGCAATTTTTGGCCTGCATCTCATGCGATCGCATGAGATGGGAACCTTATTCCCGTGCGACCGCATGGTTAGTTCTGACAAGTCTGAAACATAGTTCGTACGAATTAGGGTTTGTATTACTAATAATTATTATTAATTAATTATAGATTGGGTTTCATTAAATTATTAATTAATTTTAGTTTTAATTTAAGTTGTTTTGTAATTTAAGTTTATTTAGTTGTATAAAACTAATATTTTTATAAAATAAATAATATAAAAATAATATTTTTATAAAAATTGTACTTTTATAAACTTTAAGTTTTATTTTTATATTTCGTATCTTTATAATCGTTTAATTCGTAATTTGTATATTTTTATCGTTCGTAACTAGTTTTAAGCTTAGTATTTTGCCGTAGTAATTTTATATTTCTAGATTTTTAGACTTTGCCGTAAAATCCCTTAAGTGCATTTCTTTAGACTAAGATTTAGGTGCTTTAGAATTTAGCGACGCCGTATTTAATAAATTTTAATACCTTTTAAGATATTACCGTTTTGGATATAGAATTCCTTTAATTCTTAATACCTTTAGACATAAGTTTTAATTTTTACTTTATAGACTTTTAAGTTTCGACGCTGCATTTTATTATTTTTCGACTTTTATTTTTCGACGCTTATTTTTCGACCTTTTATTTTTCGGCGCACTCTTTTTCTTTCTTATTTCTCGACGCTCTAGTTTTTAGGACATAGAATTTTCTTTATCTTCTTTAAACATCGACGAAAAATTATTTTAAGCGGTTAAATTGATAGAGATCCAAAATTTTCTGGTTCGTAGTAATAGTTGGATTTGTTAGTGGCGAGTTGGGGGCTTCCGATTTAAAGGGTCCTGGTTACCTACTGCATCTATTGCCTATTCGAAACTTGGGTAAAATCAGAAAAGTCTATTAATTTGATAGCTTATATAATTTTTATCTTTTATAACTAATAGATATTCAGTGAATGCACCGAGCAAAACGTTCACCACCTTTCATACGTTCACCACCCGTAACTCGATCAAGACATCTAGCCAATATTGTCGCCGTTGATTTTTCTTTAGAATCTTCATCTAGTCGACCAAGTACTCCAATTTAAATTTCCGATAATCCATTTTTTGAACCCAGCCTCACAATTGAGAATCTGGAGAATATTCAGGGACAATTCAGAAATCCTGAACCACTAATCACTCCTCCTGAACCACAAATTACACATCCAGAAATTGTCGAGGAAGAAACCATTAAGTCAGAATCCTCTAGTGATTCAGATTCAACAAATTCAATCATGGAAAATCTGGAACCTCTAAGTATGGAAGACCAAATGAGAGCTAAACGCACTGGCCAAGGTCACGCAATTACTCAACCAGACATTAGATTATGAAATCAAAGGACAAATCCTACACATGGTAACTAATCAATGCCAATTTAGTGGTGATCCGAAGGAAGATCCAAATGAACATCTTCGTACCTTTAATAGGATCTGTACACTATTCAAAATCAGAGAAGTTGAGGATTAACAGATCTATCTCATGTTATTTCCCTGGACTTTAAAGGGAGAAGCCAAAGATTGGTTAGAATCGTTACTTGAAGGGGCGATTGATACATGGAATGTTTTAGTTAAAAAATTTCTTAAACAATTCTTTCCGGCATCTAAAGCCGTGAGACTTCAAGGAGAAATAGTTACGTTCACGCAAAAGTCAAATGAAACCTTATATGAAGCATGGACAAGATTTGGAAAGTTATTGAGAGGATGTCCTCAACATGGTTTAGACACTTATCAAATAGTACAAATATTCTATCAAGGATGCGATATTACTACACGAAAAGACATCGACATAGCAGCTGGTGGTTCCATTATGAAGAAAACCGCAACTAAAACTTATAAAATTATTGATAACACTGCTTCCCACTCACATGAGTGGCATCAAGAAAAAGATATCGTTAGATCATCTAAAGCGGCTAGAGCCGATTCTAGCCATGACTTTGATTCCATTTCCGCAAAGATAGATGCTTTCGAGAGACGAATGGAAAAGATGACTAAAGATATTCACGCAATACGAATTAGTTGTGAGCAGTGTGGAGGACCACATTTGACAAAAGATTGTCTCAGTATTGAACAAACAATGGAACAAAGAGAGAATGTTTCATACATGAACCAAAGGCCTGGAAATAATTACCAAGGTAATTATCAACCGCCAAGACCAAATTACAATCAAAATCAGAATTATAACCGAAATGTTCAATACAACAACCAACAAGGTCCTAGCAATCAACAAGTATCCAATAATACTTACAACCAGCAAAGACCTATTTTTCCAAATAAACCACCACAAACCGATGATAAAAAGCCAAATTCAAAAGATATGATGTCGAAGCTAGTTGAATCTCAAACGCAGTTTTTCAATTCTCAGAAACAAACTAATGAACAAAATTCTCAAGCATTTAGAAATCAACAAGCTTCTATTCAAAATCTGGAACAAGAAGTGCGTAACCTAGCAAGGTTGATAGGTGAAAGAAAACCGGGAAGTCTACCTAGTGATATAAACGCTAACCCCCGGAATGAAATAGCTAAAGCCATTACCATGAGAAGTGGTATTACACTTAAACCATCTGAAATACCTGAAATTTCTGATGACTCTATTCCTACTCCACAGGCACCACAGCCTGAGCAAGATAAAGAATCAGAACCGGTAGTTGAAAAGGTTAATGAAGATAATACAGTTAAGGCAAAGCCTTATGTTAAACCATACCAACCACCACTTCCTTACCCAAGTAAAATGTGAAAAGAAAGACTTGAAGCCGAGCAATCCAAATTCTTGGATATGTTTAAACAAATAAATGTCAATATTCCTTTCATTGATGTAATTTTGTGACGATCGCTCCAAATCCATATGGACGGACACGTCATTCATCGATTTCATTGCGAGGTATTTGACCTCTATATGATACGTTTTGTAAATATTGCATTCTTTTGAAAAGGCACACCATAAATGAATATTTAAATCAAAGGTTTTCAATATATGATGATTTCTACATATAGACAATCACCTAAAATAATAGTTTACAATAGTACTTCCGTTGACAATGCAGTCAAAATAAGATACATGGTGAAGATTTGGTGAATGCAACGTTTCCTTAAAAAATATGCCATGTAAGACTTCATGCACATAGCTTGTCTAACATATAAGCAAACAGTGGAAGACTTCTAGGAAACCTGAGAATAAACATGCTAACAAGTGTCAACACAAAGGTTGGTGAGTTCATAGTTTTAATGTTTCGTATACTCTGTATATAAAAGTGGATCACAAGATTTCAGTTGTTTTATTCAGAAACGTTTATCGATAGATTCTACATAACAGAGTACCCTGGTAACTAAGCTTTAACGTTATAATGATAAATACCCCATTCGTTTTAATACAAGCAAACCAACGTATCCTAAACTCAAATAACACACGTCCTTTAAAAGGCTAGTGTTCTAGCTCGAACGGGGATGTCAAGCCCTATGGATCCATATACTGTTATTCGCGCCCACCAGTCCATATCCTATGTACTGGCAGCTACTAGTTACCAAAGCTAAGGGATTTTCGGTTTAAACTCGGTGTAGAATTAAGTATGTACTTGTATCCATTGCGTTTAAATTAAAGTGCATGTATTCTCAGCCCAGAAATGTATTGCAAAAGCAATTAAAATGGGATCAATAGAAACTCACCTTAGCAGCATATAAAGTCGTTCACCAAAATGTGACTGAAACTCGGATTACCAAATAACTGTAGATCTCAACCTAGAGAACATATGTTGGTCAATAAATGTCTATCAAGCTAGGTCTGGTCATAGTGTATCACAATCCTAATGCTCGAGATTGACACACAAAAGTTATCCAAAGTCGTTTCAAAAAGTCAATTTTGACAATAGTTCAACAAAACGAGACATACCTTATATAAGGAGTTATTTACTCGGTTGGTAATATTCAAAAATCCATTTTATCAATCTCGTAAACAAGTTGTTTAAATCTTAATTGTAGATTCAAAAGCAATTTCAATTAACGTTAATCATAATTCAGTTGATCATATCTTTTAATCCGTTCATCGAAACTATTCGATATCTAAATGAAAAGTCATTGATTTTTCGCCAGCTTTCCAAAAACGTGCATATCATATACCTTTTACTAGTAATATATGTATTTAATTTGTGATTCATCATAAACTGTTTAACGACGAAATTTAGCATACAAGCATGTATAAATATATATACTCGAGCACTAGACATGGATACACAATTAATATATAAAAGATAAAATATGAGTGCTTACGTATCAATATTGAAATTCAATATTGTAGGAAAGTAGTAGACACAACGGAGATGATAAACACTAGGTTTGATTTACAAATATACCCTCGAACATTACCCATAACCTCCTTGGTAATAACCCATAATTTCCTTAGCTCTATCCCGCTTGAAAATCATTTTGAAAGTGACACACTCATAACCTCGTCGTAGTATTTTATGTATAATACTACTAATAAAAATAATAAGATTATTAATAATATTATTAATCTTAATAATTATAATTATAATAATAATAATAATAATAATAATAATAATAATAATAATAATAATAATAATAATAATAATAATAATAATAATAATAATAATATAAATAATAATTATAAACGAAGTATAGATAAATATATGTGTGTAATTGAACTGAAATCGTGCAATTTATAGAACCTTTTCTGAAAAAGCACCCTATGCGATCGCATGGGATTTGTGCTTCAAGGCCATGCGATCGCATGGCCCTCTGATCCAGCTCACAAACTTTTGTTTTCTTGTTTGTCGACATATTTATTTATTAATATATAATATATATAATTTATATTAATTAATTATATATTATATTATATTCTCGTGCATAGTTGACTTGTAATTTTTGTTCCGATGACTCGTACATTGTCACCCGACTTATGTCCCGGTTCCGGTTTCTCGAACGCATTTTCGTACGTTTAGAAAACTCGCAATTTACGTTTTGTGACTCGTACCTTTGTCAAAATATAGTCTTAAATTATCAATAAACTATATCATTCAAAGTGTATCTTAAACTTTCGAGTGTTTTGATCATTTACTTCTATAAATCATTGTCTCGCTATTTGTTAATATATATATAATAACAAATCGTTTTATGACCAAGTTAATATATATTCAACATTCATAAACACGTTTTAAATATACGTCGCAAGTTATTCATATAATTAATATTCCAACTTATCATATATATTCAAATAAATATTTAAACCAATAAGTTTAATGTACGGTATCAAACAATTAATACATTGTTACGTTTTCAAGTTATAGTATATATATATATGTATCTATATACATATAATTGTTCGCGAATCGTCAAGAACAACCGAAAGGTATTTGAATATATGAAAGTAGTTCAAAAATTTTGAGATTTAGTTTTACAGACTTTGCTTATCATGTCGAAAATGTTAATCATACAAAGATTAAGTTTAAATTTGGTCAGAAATTTCCGGGTCATCACGGTACCTACCCGTTAAAGAAATTTCGTCCCGAAATTTGAGTGAGGTCGTCATGACTAACAATAAAAAAGTTTTCATGACGTATATGTGTTGATAAATAGAGTTTTATCACCGTTGAATAATATGAATAAAACAATCCGATTATTCGAAGCGTATGAGAGAAGTTATCGTAAAAGAGTGAAATGAAAGAATAGAGATTCGTCTTAACTTTTGACGTAGTTACGATTGATTTTCGGAATTTAAGGAATAGAAAATCTTCATAATCTAAATAAGATTTGATTCTTCGAAATTTAAGAAAATTAAGATTTCCTTTAAATGTGTAATCTGCCTCAATTGCTATGCCTGATATTTTGCTATAAATTAACCACTTCCGTTTCATTATTTTCACCACTCCTATAATCTTCTTCCTCATTTCATACTTCCAAAAGATTGTGAAATGCTTCATCCAGTTCTGATTCTTGATATACTCCTAACTTTTATATCTGTCATTCTTCTTTTTCATCTACCACCAGAGGAAGTTATTTTCTTCTACTATTACCTTGGGGTTATATTGTTTTTCATTCTCCCGTGTCTTTATATTGCTATATGCATTGATATACACAGTTTGTAATTTCGGGGTTGTTTTCAGGCTTTATATTTTCCATTATATTTCGGAGCTTCATGCTTTTGTTTTCTCTTCCCGACTTTAAGTCAAGCGAATAATGGTCCAGAATTCGTAGGTATGAATTTCAGAATGAATATAATTAATATTCTAAGAAAGAAACGGTAATAGCACAATCTGACTTGTCAAATTACCAGAATATCTGGAAAAGACCGAATCATCAAGAAATATATTCTCTTGATATATTTAGAGAGTATATAGAATGAAAGAGTTATGTAACATGGTTCATGATGAGGGTGGGATCTGTGAACCTTTATCACGTTCCATTAGAAACTCAGCATGACTTACTGTAATATAATCACGTTGATCAATTGTCATTATATTATACTAATTCATGCTTCAGTTCCCAACACTACTTCAAAATATTAAATTTTTCAAATTTTTCAGATGTTAGAAACTAAAATAGTTTCTTTTATGATGTAACACAGATAGCGCGAAGAGATTAATGATTTCGGATGAAGACATCTTCAGAAATATTGAAGATATTTATAATGGAATATATGATAATATCTTAGAATTTCTAATATTCAAGATAAGATGATGATGAAGAATATTGTCCGTAAAGGTTTTAGAGTAAGGAGCAAGGTATTTTCTAAGGATTTCAGCAGACACTGAATCATTTGGATTCTTTGAAGGCAGGTTCAGTCTTTGTGATTTGTCCACGGCCTCCTTCATACTTTGCTCAATCTGTTTTCCAGTTCCAAACCTTCGCTTTTCCTGAGCTTTGCCAGCACACTATTCTTTATTGTTAAGGTCGTTTACAGTTTTTGCTGCTTCATCAACATTTTTCCAATTTCGGAGAATCAGTTTCGAAGTTTGTGATGTTTTTCAGAAACTTCACATTCGAAGTATGTAAGTCCAGGAGATAGACGTTATATGTACACATATAATTATTGGCGTAGACATGATGCAAGATTTCAAAATACTGATTGCTAATTCTTGGTAGTTGGTATGGCAATTATTGTTACAAGACGTGAATGAGTACATGATACGGTTTCAATGAGTATAAGGATTTCTCGAAAGGTCAAAGATCAATGAAGTTATTGGTAAATTTACTGCTAATGTGGTGGAACATAAAAGGTTCCCCAGTAACAAAAACATATATACCAAAGTTACAAGTCTGAAAGGTCGTCGTTGACTGGTTGAATTATTGATAATACTGGATACTTTGAAAAGGAATTGCAAGACTATTTTCGGTAAAAACAACGCTAAAGGATCTTGCACAGTTTTGAAGTCAAAGTATAGTTTTGAAAGATGTAGAGATCTAAGAATGATGTCACCGGTTCAGAGTTATGACTTGGATTCTGATCCGTCAATACCAGAATATGTAATCGAATTTGTATGAAAACGATTGTATATCGTTGTGAGCATGATTAATAGATTTGTGAATCAAAGTTGAAGAATGTACAGTATAACATATTAATTGTGAACTTATATATTTTCCGAGTATTACCTACCCGTTTAAAAATTTCACCATTAATACTTTGTACAAAAGAATTTTTATTACCGTTTTTATGAAAATATATGTATGTATATTTTCTTCAGATGTAATACAGATTTAATGAGTTAATATCATATTAATCTCATTTGATTTTAGGCTTGAATTAGAAATGAATAATCTCTAAAATATTAAAGATTACATAATCTTTGCGGAGTATTTCACTAATGAAATCAATACTTCATTATTTATTCTTATTGATATTCCTTGGTGAAGGGTGTTGATATTCGTGGAATTCTTGCAAACTTCGCAGGGTGCAAATGATGTTTTCTAGAAAGTTTCGAGTGCATCGAAGATGAAAGTGTAAAATCAACCATATTATTGAATAATACACTTGGTTTATTATGAAACGGAATTCATTGGATTGAAACAGAGATTTTAGTTAACGAAGGTTAAGTTGTTAACGAAGGATGTACATCATAGCATATTAGTAATATGAATTTAACCGAGTAGTATTTACCCTTTTTCAATTCATACTTAATGGCTTAGTACGAAAAGATTTATGATGGTTTTAAAATTTATATATATAAGATATACATATAAATTCTTCAGAGGGAATGAGTTAATATTTCATAACTCGTTGATACAAATATACGCGTTGTTGACTTGTAATAATATCCACGGTGCTTTCTTGAACTTGCGGAGCTTGTGATGTTAGAGGTGCTGATGATTCTAATGATGTTGATAGCATTGACTGTGCTGGTGAGGCTAAGGGTACCGTTGATGCTGTTGGTAAAACAAGTCTAACTTGTATCTAACACCATTCGGATAAGGGTTTCTACTCTATCTAATTTAGGGTTAAGGCTAGAATAGATAATCTCCAAACTTTATAAATTACATAATCGTCGTAGAATATTTCTCCGATGAAGTTATGAATCCATACTTCATCGTTTGTCATTGCTGGTACTTCTTGGTACCTATGGTGCGTATGATGTTGATATCCGAGGTACAAATTGTGATGTTGAGGCGTGTGATGCGGATGTGGTTGTTAGTGGTGGTAATGATCCTGTTGGTGTGGATGATGGTGGTACCGGTTATGCTGCGGGTGCTGCTGCTGGTGTTCGTAACCCTTGCACCATATTCTCCAAAGCCACTACCCGAGCACGAAGCTCGTTGACTTCTTCTATTATACGGGGATGATTGGTGGTTCGGATGATCGGATAAATAAGATTTATAATATGGGATAGTATATAATCATGATGAGATACTCTGGAAATGAGAGAGAAAATAGTATTACGAATAGGTTCGCCGGTAAGTGCTTCAGGTTCTTCGCCAAGAGGTGAATGTGGTGGATGGAAGGGATCACCTTCTTCTTGTCTCCAATGATTAAGTAGGCTACGAACCCATTCCCAATTCATCCAGAATAGGTGATGGCAGATTGGTTGATCCATTCCGGTTATACTTTCTTCAGAGTTCAGGTGAATATCCATATCGGAATAGCTGTCGGAATTTAAGGAATTTGAACTAGATACGGGATCCATCTTGTATAATTAGAGAGATGATTTTTGATATGAAATAGATTATAGAATTTGATTGGTACTCTTCAATACATAATTTACATATGTATATATAATACCAAAATCCCGTAAATTACGGAGAAATTTTCGGAAGATGGCAGTCAAAGTTTACTGTAATAGATATGCCAAGATATGAATTTTGTCTCTACACTATCTATGCAATCAATGCAATAAGACGCGTTTAGACTTAAGAAGATACACAGGTAATTTCTGACAAGAAATGATAAGCAAAACTTTTGACATGCAGAAACAGTCGAAGTCCATACTTACCAATGCATCCTAACAACTATCAGTTAGACATACTTATGCAAGACCTGGTTCACTAGGACCAACGCTCTGATACCAACTATGACGATCGCTCCAAATCCATATGGACGGACACGTCATTCATTGATTTCATTGCGAGGTATTTGACCTCTATATGATACGTTTTGTAAATATTGCATTCTTTTGAAAAGGCACACCATAAATGAATATTTAAATCAAAGGTTTTCAACATATGATGATTTCTACATATAGACAATCACCTAAAATAATAGTTTACAATAGTACTTCCGTTGACAATGCAGTCAAAATAAGATACATGGTGATGATTTGGTGAATGCAACGTTTCCTTGAAAAATATGCCATGTAAGACTTCATGTACATAGCTTGTCTAACATATAAGCAAACAGTGGAAGACTTCTAGGAAACCTGAGAATAAACATGCTAACAAGTGTCAACACAAAGGTTGGTGAGTTCATAGTTTTAATGTTTCGTATAGTCTGTATATAAAAGTGGATCACAAGATTTCAGTTGTTTCATCCAGAAACGTTTATCAATAGATTCTACATAACAGAGCACCCTGGTAACTAAGCTTTAATGTTATAATGATCAATACCCCATTCGTTTTAATACACGCAAACCAACGTGTCCTAAACTCAAATAACACACGTCCGTTAAAAGGCTAGCGTTCTAGCTCGGACGCGGATGTCAAGCCCTATGGATCCATATACTGTTATTCGCGCCCACCAGTCCATATCCTATGTACTGGCAGCTACTAGTTACCAAAGCTAAGGGATTTTCGGTTTAAACTCAGTGTAGAATTAAGTATGTACTTGTATCCATTGCGTTTAAATTAAAGTGCATGTATTCTCAGCCCAGAAATGTATTGCAAAACCAATTAAAAAGGGATCATATGAAACTCACCTTAGCAGCATATAAATTCGTTCACCAAAATGTGACTGAAACTCGGATTACCAAATAACCGTAGATCTCAACCTAGAGAACATATGTTGGTCAATAAATGTCTATCAAGCTTGGTCTGGTCATAGTGTATCACAATCCTAATGCTCGAGATTGACACACAAAAGTTATCCAAAGTCGTTTCAAAAAGTTAATTTTGACAATAGTTCAACAAAACGAGACATACCTTATATAAGGTGTTATTTACTCGGTTGGTAATATTCAAAAATCCATTTTATCAATCTCGTAAACAAGTTGTTTAAATCTTAATTGTAGATTCAAAAGCAATTTCAATCAACGTTAATCATAATTCAGTTGATCATATCTTTTAATCCGTTCATCGAAACTATTCGATATCTAAATGAAAAGTCATTGATTTTTCGCCAGCTTTCCAAAAACATGCATATCATATACCTTTTACCAGTAATATATGTATTTAATTCATGATTCATCATAAACTGTTTAACGACGAAATTTAGCATACAAGCATGTATAAATATATATACTCGAGCACTAGATATTGATACATAATTAATATATAAAAGATTAAATATGAGTGCTTACGTATCAATATTGAAATTCAATATTGTAGGAAAGTAGTAGATGCAACTGAGATGATAAACACTAGGTTTGATTTACAAATAAACCCCCGAACATTACCCATAACCTCCTTGGTAATAACCCATAATTTCCTTAGCTCTATCCCGCTTGAAAACCATTTTGAAAGTGACACACTCATAACCTCATCGTAGTATTTTATGTATAATACTACTAATAAAAATAATAAGATTAATAATAATAATATTAATCTTAATAATTATAATAATAATAATAATAATAATAATAATAATAATAATAATAATAATAATAATAATAATAATAATAATAATATAAATAATATAAATAATAATTATAAACGAAGTATAGATAAATATATGTGTGTAATTGAACTGAAATCGTGCAATTTATAGAACCTTTTCTGAAAAAGCACCCCATGCGATCGCATGGGATTTGTGCTTCAAGGCCATGCGATCGCATGGCCCTCTGATCCAGCTCACAAACTTTTGTTTTCTTGTTTGTCGACATTTTTATTTATTAATATATAATATATATAATTTATATTAATTAATTATATATTATGTTATATTCTCGTGCATAGTTGACTTGTAATTTTCATTCCGATGACTCGTACGTTGTCGCCCGACTTATGTCCCGGTTCCGGTTTCTCGAACGCATATTTGTACGTTTAGAAAACTCGCAATTTACGTTTTATGACTCGTACCTTTGTCAAAATATAGTCTTAAATTATCAATAAACTATATCATTCAAAGTGTATCTTAAACTTTCGAGTGTTTTGGTCATTTACTTCTATAAATCATTGTCTCGCTATTTGTTAATATATATATATAATAACAAATCATTTTATGACCAAGTTAATATATATTCAACATTCATAAACACGTTTTAAATATACGTCACAAGTTATTCATATAATTAATATTCCAACTTATCATATATATTCAAATAAATATTTAAACCAATAAGTTTATTGTACGGTATCAAACAATTAATACATTGTTACGTTTTCAAGTTATAGTATATATATATATATATATGTGTATCTATATACATATAATTGTTCCCGAATAGTCAAGAACAATCGAAAGGTATTTGAATATATGAAAGTAGTTCAAAAATTTTGAGATTTAGTGTTACAGACTTTGCTTATCGTGTCAGAAATGTTAATCATACAAAGATTAAGTTTAAATTTGGTCAGAAATTTTTGGGTCATCACAATTTTCAGGAATGCCAAGGTATGCTAAATTCCTGAAAGATCTAATCACAAATAGAAAGAAAATGGAAGAACTCTCGGCTATTAAAATGAATGCTAATTGTTCTGCAGTGCTGTTGAATAAGATACCAGAAAAATTATCAGATCCAGGAAGTTTCACAATTCCATGTTTTCTGGGTAGTCTTAGTTTAATAGAAGCATTGGCAGACTTAGGTGCTAGTATAAATTTAATGCCATATTCACTATACGCTAAACTAGACCTCGAAGAATAGAAACCAACACGAATAAGCATACAACTAGCCGATCGATCAGTAAAATATCCTAGAGGGATAATGGAAAACATGCTAGTTAAAGTTGGTACTTTAGTATTTCCAGTAGATTTTGTTATTCAGGACATGGAAGAAGATTCTTGAGTTCCTCTTATATTAGGAAGACCATTCTTAAACACGGCTAAAGCAATAATAGACGTGTTTGGTAAGAAACTGACCCTAAGTATAGAGGACGAGAGTGTTACCTTTTATGTTGATAGAGCCATGCAACAACCGCAATCTGCAGATGATACATGTTATTATATTCAAACTATAGATTCACATGCAGAATTGTTAGAAGAATTTCTAGAATTACAAGGAACAGGAGAATATTCCTTGAGAGAAGGAACTGAACCAATTGATGAAGCTGAAATATTAGCTGCACTTATGGCTAATGAATACGAACCAACAATAGAAGAACTTCAAATGCTAAAAGAGGAAGACAGATATCGATACAAATCATCGATAGAAGAACCACCGACATTAGTATTAAAGCCACTTCCAACCCATTTGGAATACGCTTATTTACATGGTGAATCTGAATTACCTGTAATAATATCGTCTTCTCTTAAGGAAAATGAAAAATCTCAACTCATTTCTGTGCTAAAAGCTTATAAACCAGCTATTGCATGGAAGATTCATGATATTAAAGGCATAAGTCCTTCGTATTGCACACATAAAATCCTTATGGAAGAAGATCATAAAACGTATGTGCAACGCCAATGAAGATTAAATCCTAATATGCAAGATGTTGTTAAGAAAGAAATTATTAAAATGCTAGATGCAGGTTTAATTTATCCAATCTCTGATAGTCCACGGGTAAGCCCAGTTCAATGCGTGCCTAAGAAGGGTGGCATGACTGTCATAACAAATGAAAAAAATGAGCTTATTCTTACTAGGACTGTAACAGGATGGCGTGTATGTATTGATTATAGGAAATTAATTGACGCCACCAGAAAAGATCACTTTCCCTTACCTTTCATTGATCAAATGTTGGAAAGGTTAGCCGAAAATAGTTACTATCGTTTTCTTGACGGTTTTTTCGGATATTTTCAAATTCCAATAGCACCCGAGGACCAAGAGAAAACCACATTCACGTGCCCTTATGGTACTTTTGCTTATAAACGCATGCCATTTGGACTTTGCAACGCCCCTGCAACCTTTCAAAGGTGCATGATGGCAATTTTTCACGACATGATAGAAGAATGCATGGAAGTTTTCATGGATGACTTTTCAGTCTTCGGTGATACTTTTGAAACATGTCTAGTTAATCTTAAACGAATGCTTATTAGATGCGAGCAATCAAATCTAGTTCTTAATTGAGAGAAATGCCATTTCATGGTTAAAGAAGGCATCGTTCTTGGTCATAAAATTTTAAAGGAAGGAATTGAAGTGGATAGAGCTAAAGTAGATGTAATTGCTAAACTTCCACATCCCACCAATGTTAGAGGAGTTAGGAGTTTTCTAGGGCATGCCGATTTTTACTGACGTTTCATAAAAGATTTTTCTAAAATTGCCACTCCTATGAATAAACTCCTAGAAAAGGATGCTCCATTCATCTTTTCGGATGAATGCATCAAATCTTTTAATATTCTTAAAGAAAAACTCACTAATGCGCCGATCATGATAACTCCAAATTGGAATCTACCATTTGAACTCATGTGCGATGCAAGTGATTTTGCAATGGGAGCCGTTTTAGGACAAAGGATTGAAAAACAATTTCAAACTATTTATTATGCTAGTAAGACATTACAAGGAGCACAAACAAATTACACAACTACTGACAAAGAACTCCTTGCTATTGTCTTTGCTTTTGATAAATTTTGTTCATATCACGTTCTAGCTAAAACGGTAGTCTATACTGACCATTCTGCTCTTAGATACCTATTTTCAAAACAAGATGCCGAACCACAATTAATTCGTTGGATCTTACTCTTACAAGAGTTCGATATTGAAATCCGATACAAAAAGGGAGCAGAAAATCTCGCAGCTGATCATCTTTCTCGTCTTGAAAATCCTGAATTAGAAATTCTAAATGAATCGGCTATACAAGACAACTTTCCTGATGAATATCTATTGAAGATAGATTATAATGAAATACCATGGTTTGCAGACTATGCAAACTACTTAGTATGTGGATTAGGGTTGTCGTACCAAAAACGAAAGAAATTCTTTAGTGTTATAAAACACTATTTCTGGGAAGATCTACATTTGTTTAAAAGTTGTCCCGATGGAATAATCCGTCGATGTGTATTCGGGGATGAAGCTAGTCAAATCTTAAACCATTGTCACGCAGGACCAACAGGAGGGCATTATGGGCCTCAACTCACAGCAAGAAAAGTCTTTGACGCTGAATTCTATTGGCCTACAATTTTCAAAGGTGCACACCTTCTTTGTAAATCCTGTGATGCTTGTCAAAGGGCCAGAAAAATAAGTCAACGTGATGAAATGCCACAAAATGTCATTCAAGTCTGTGAAGTATTTGACATTTGGGGTATTGACTTTATGGGTCTGATAAGGCTAAAAAGGAACATATATTTCATAGCAATATCTCTCCTAAATAATAGGTTTTCATATGTAATTGTATTATATTTTCACTGTAATTGTTTAAATAAATAAGTGCGAAGACAAAAGGCGAAAACGAAGATTTGAAGACACAAACGTCTAAAAAGCTCAAATATACAAGATACAATTCAAAAGGTTCAATTTATTAATGAAAAACGTCTAAAAATGACAAGAGTACAAGTTACAAAACGCAAAGTACAAGATATTAAATTGTACGCAAGGACGTTCGAAAATCCGGAACCGGGACATGAGTCAACTATCAACGCCCGACGCAACGGACCAAAAATTACAAGTCAACTATGCACAAGAATATAATATAATATATAAATAATTATATTAATTATTTATATTTTATATTTATATATTTATTATGTCGACAAGCTAGGAGCCAAAAGTTTGTGAGCTGGATTTTCAAACTCCACGACTCGCGGAGTTTGCAGGCATAAAACTCCACGACTCGCGGAGCTGTCAGAAATCAAAATGCCTATAAAAGGCCATGCATTCGTTCGATTTTAATATATAAAAAATATATAAATAAATAATAATAATAATACTAAATAATAAATAAATAAATAAATATATATATATATATATATATATATATATATATATATATATATATATATATATATATATATATATATATATATATAGTATAGGGTAGTTTTATATTAGATTAGTTCGGGTTATGTAAAGGTTATTTTTACGGGTTTTAAAGTCGGAGCTCTGTCCGTGTACCACTACGCGATAAATAATCAATGTAAGCTATGTTCTCCTTTTTAAATTAATGTCTCGTAACTAAGTTGTTATTATGCTTATTTGAACCGAAGTAATCATGATGTTGGGCTAAAATACTAAAATTGGGTAATTGGGCTTTGTACCATAATTTGGGTTTGGACAAAAGAACGACACTTGTGGAAATTAGACTATGGGCTTTATATTTTTTTAACTAAATGATAGTTTGTTAATTTTAATATAAAGATTTACAATTGGACGTACCCATAAATAACCATATACACTCAATCGGATACGATGGGCGGGGAATTTATATGTACGAATAATCGTTCATTTAACCGGATACGGGAATGGATTAATAGTCTATGGAATTATTAAAACAGAGGTGAAATTATGTACAAGGACACTTGGCATAATTGATAACAAAGTATTAAAACCTTGGGTTACACGCAGTTGATAACCTGGTGTAATTATTAAACAAAGTATTAAAACTTTGTTACAGTTTAAGTCCCCAATTAGTTGGAATATTTGACTTCGGGTATAAGGATAATTTGACGAGGACACTCGCACTTTAAATTTATGACCGATGGACTGTTATGGACAAAAACCAGACGGACATATTAAATAATCCAGGACAAAGGACAATTAACCCATGGGCATAAAACTAAAATCAACACGTCAAACATCATGATTACGGAAGTTTAAATAAGCATAATATATTTTATTTCATTTTTTTCCTCGTACTTTTATTTATTGTCATTTTAATTATTGTTATTTATTTTATATTGTTATTTAAATATCGTCATTTACTATACGCTTCGCTTAAAATATAAATCGACAAACCGGTCATAAAACGGTAAACCCCCTTTTATATATTATTATATATATTTTGTACAAATATAGTTGTTTAAAAATATAGTGTTTAATAAGCCCGCTCCCTGTGGAACGAACCGAACTTACTAAAAACTATACTACTCTACGATTAGGTACACTGCCTATAGTGTTGTAGCAAGGTTTAGGTATATCCCATTTGTAGATAAATAATTAAAACTTGTGTAATTTGTAACGTATTTCGTAGTAAAATATAGTACTATCACGTACCCCCACGCTACCACATCAAGTTTTTTTGGCGCCGCTGCAGGGGAACTTTGCGAAACGCTAGATTTTTAATTTATTTTTGTATAAATATATTTATATATCATTTTAGAAAAACAATATAAAATTAAAAAAAAAAACCGAAAATGCAAACTCCACGACTCGCGGAGTTTGCAGGCTTAAAACTCCACGAATCGCGGAGCCACCCTGACAGATGCACCCAGAACCCTAATTTGGCATTTATTACGAGTATAATTTAATTATTATTATTAAAACTTAATTAGGTTTATATTTAATATTAATATTTAGTTTTAGTTTTTAAATTAATTTGTATTTTAAATATTAATTAGTATTATTAAATATATATATAAATTAATACTTTTATAAAATAAATAATATAAAAATAATATTTTTATAAAAATAAATAATTTTTATAACTTTAAGTTTATTTTTATATTTTGTATCTTTTCATTTGTTTTAGCGTAATATTTGTATATTTTTTGTTCGTAGCTAGTTTTAAGACATAGTTTTTGCCGTAGCTTATTTTTATTTTCTAGATTTTTAGGCTTTGCCGTAAAATCCCTTAAGTGCTTTTTCTTTAGACTAAGATTTAGGTGCTTTATAATTTTGCGACGCCGTTTTTCGCTTTAGTTTTAAATAGATTTTAGTGCCTTTAAGTAATTGCCGTTTTCTGAATAAAATTGCATTTACCTTTAGACCTTTAGGTGCAACTTTTTAGATATAACTTTTAGACTTTTAAGTTACGACGCGCTATTTTCTTATTTTTATTTTTCGACGTTTTTCGACGCGCATTCTTTTTCTTTCTTATTTCTCGACGCTTTAGTTTTTAGGACTTAGAAATTTTCTCTATTTCTTATCTAATATCTCAAACGGAAAGAAAAATTATTTAAGTGGTTAAATTAATGGACGTTGACAATTTTCTGCTTCGTAGTAATAGTTGGATTTGTTAGTGGCTGAGTTGTGAGCTTCCGATTTAAAGGGTTCTGGCTCCCTGCTGCATCTTTTGGCTATTCGAAACGTGGGCAAAAGCAGAAAAGTTTATTAATTGGACAACTTATATAAGTTTTTTTATTTTTATAACTAATAGGATAATTAGTAAATGCACCACATTGTAGCTAAAATTTGACCATCGCAATAAAATGGAAAATTTTGAAAACAAGGCTATGGAAACTCTTTTTGATATCCAAAATCAATTAAATCAATACTCTCAAACGAGTGTTGATGACAATTCGTTCGGTCAATCTTGGATCACGAATGACGAAACAATAACTGGTTTTGAAATCTGTGGAAATTATCACTCAACATGGGAATGTTATTATTACGTTCCTATGGAAAATTACGCACCCACGGAACCTGAATGGAATGATAATGAAGAATACAATTCAAATTGGGATTATTCCCAAGAATATTTCCAAACTCAACAACCAGTAGACGAGGAAAATTACGTGTCTGAAAATTTATTAGACAATATGAAAATCAAACTCGAAGAACTCAATGCTCAAAATGAACAAATGAGAGAGTTTGTAAACCGGCAAGCTGAAACTCTATCAGACTACACACCTGTTGATCTGAGGAGTATTGTGCAAGAAAATCTCATATCATCGAATTTTGATGAATTCGAGAGCTCTGAAATCACCAATTATCCCGATGATACTTTTTATTCAGTCTTACCAATTTCACAACATATCGACACATTAGCCTCTACCGACGAAATCATCGATCCATCAATGGATAAAGAAGAAGTAAGGGTGACAAATTGGTACTCTTGGGAATACGATAACGTTAAAAATTTTACCCCCGAGGCCAAACCAAACTTCACCATTCCACAACCTTCCAACCCAATATTCTCAATAGACGAATCATCCACCGGAAATGAACTACGAGCTGTAATAGATAATGACACCTCGAATTTCACCCAATTGGGTAATAGAGGTGAAAACTTTGATCCTGAGAATAAAAGGAAGGAAATATTAGGAATTGTCCACCCTATAGAAATAAGTATGTCGGTGTATATCGATCCATTTGACCATGAACCAGAAAAGAGACATATCCATTTACTAAAAGCTACACTTAAAAAAGAATTAAGTAGTGATATTCGGGTGGGTCTAAACTTTAAACCCATTGATATATTTTATACCACCCGAGATGTAAATAACTGGCTCACTATTTTAATTCGTGGAACTTATTCTACCGACTTCACATGTCGTCAGCTAAGTGTGGGGAAGTCTAACCCCACTTAATGTTAAATTAGGGGTTCGGGTTAGTGCATAACTCGTTAATAAAAATGCATGATTAGGGTAAAAGACGCTTTTTCAAATATTAGTAAACAGTTCAGAAAAGCAGCCGTTTTTGAAAGAAAAAAAAGCATGTGTGATAAAACAAGAAGGAATGAACGATGAGGCGCGCCATCTATCATTCGACGAGCTTTGTAATTACAAACTGGGTATTTTCAATCATTTTTCTACACTAATCACCCTCATGAATTTATAATTAGAGTCTGATTTCATGCAAATGAGGGCATTGTATGATCTCAAGTGTGGGGAAGGGTTATAAATTCTCTCGGGTTTATACTTGGTTTATTTGCCAAATTTTATGAAAATTTGAAAAATTTTCAACTAAATGAATTTAAAATCATGTTTATATATATTTATGAACGGTGAAAACTAGGTGTTAATACCGAAATTATCGTTACCTCGAAAAGGACATAAATTGAGAAACAACCAAAAACGCTTGAATTCATTTAAAATGGAATAAAGGAGAATAAAAAGGTAAAGAAAGAAACTAAGTGTGGGGAGAATGTACCAAGTTAATTAAAAACTATCTATCACATGTTTGTGCAAAGTTATTGCAGGTGTTTTTGTTTTGGACTAAATTAACTATTTTACCCGATGAAAGAAAAGAAAAGATGGATCTACACGATGAATCAATTCCATCATTAAAAGGAAGTAAAGTGTTCCGAAAAAGACACGCGCTTCTTGATTTAGGTCAAGAAGTTGTCGTCCAGACCAGCTGTAGGTTGACGAAAAATCTAGAAAAGTCATCACTAAAATCAGCAGGAAATCCACGGACCTCAGCATCAAACAGGGTCGCCAAGTAGTCAGACTTATCCTAACCATGAGAGGATCTGTCTTGTAAAATGGGGAGGGCACCATGCAAATTAGCTTGATAAGACTAATGAATCAGATCCCCAGAAAAGATAATCTCCTTAAAAGATCAAAAAATCAGCTTTTAAGACTGATATTACTCAATCCTTGAGATTGACCTTAAAGATTGAGAATTCAAACTCATGGAATTCAATGATATCTAAACTCGAGCTTGAACGAGAAAATATTTTGATCAAAAGTTACAAATCGATTTGTTTTCTGAAAACCTATTTTCAATGCGTTCATTACCATTGAACGTAAAATCCTAGGAATTCACCTGGAATTCATTAGGTCACCTGAACCAAATCGGGTGTCAACCGTAAGAACGGTGGTTGCATAGCATGGTCAAAGACAGGACCTTGTGCCAGACCGAAAAAATTATAGGATGATCTTTACTATTGCTCCTACAAAGGATAGTAATAGCATCCGATACGTTTATAGACCATAATCAAAAGCAAGTCACGGGACATTGCCTTAACAGTTTCTTGTTCATCGCTTTCCTTTACAACCGGACGGTAGTTTACCGAAAGGTAATATACGGAGCAAGTATACTCGATGTGTTGCTTTCCCAATACAAGGTTAGCAAGTGGGTAACACAAAACCACAAGTATTGAGCTAAAATTTTCAAATCTGAAACCCACACAACCCACACAAAAAAAATATTTTGCAAACACCGATGAAGGGTTATTCCGGAAAACTTATCTAGGGTAAAAGCTAGATTGAATTTTCAAAAGATAAAATATTTTCATAAAGATCCAATTTCCTTAAGGATCTACATTTTCATAGTCATGTGGGAATGTAAACCGCCTTTCAAATGTGCACTTTGCTTTGGAAACCGAAAGTAAATCGGCTATTTGATTGCAAGTGTCGTTGACCAAAACTTGAGGCAACTGTGGATGACACACCCACCTTTAACCATGGTTCTATCGTTACTATCATTTTTTATACCACCATATCAAAATCACTGATGTACAAAGTGTGATGAATAAAAAAGTGATTCATGTATGTTTTTATTTCAAGTTCTGTATTGCTTGAGGACAAGCAACGCTCAAGTGTGGGGATGTTTGATAAGGCTAAAAAGGAACATATATTTCATAGCAATATCTCTCCTAAATAATAGGTTTTCATATGTAATTGTATTATATTTTCACTGTAATTGTTTAAATAAATAAGTGCGAAGACAAAAGGCGAAAACGAAAATTTGAAGACACAAACGTCTAAAAAGCTCAAATGTACAAGATACAATTCAAAAGGTTCAATTTATTAATGAAAAACGTCTAAAAATGACAAGAGTACAAGTTACAAAATGCAAAGTACAAGATATTAAATTGTACGCAAGGACGTTCGAAAATCCGGAACCGGGACATGAGTCAACTATCAACGCCCGACGCAACGGACCAAAAATTACAAGTCAACTATGTACAAGAATATAATATAATATATAAATAATTATATTAATTATTTATATTTTATATTTATATATTTATTATGTCGACAAGCTAGGAGCCAAAAGTTTGTGAGCTGGATTTTCAAACTCCACGACTCGCGGAGTTTGCAGGCATAAAACTCCACGACTCGCGGAGCTGTCAGAAATCAAAATGCCTATAAAAGGCCATGCATTCGTTCGATTTTAATATATAAAAAAATATATAAATAAATAATAATAATAATACTAAATAATAAATAAATATATATATAATATATATATATATATATATATATATATATATATATATATATATATATATATATATAGTATAGGGTAGTTTTATATTAGATTAGTTCGGGTTATGTAAAGGTTATTTTTACGGGTTTTAAAGTCGGAGCTCTGTCCGTGTACCACTACGCGATAAATAATCAATGTAAGCTATGTTCTCCTTTTTAAATTAATGTCTCGTAACTAAGTTGTTATTATGCTTATTTGAACCGAAGTAATCATGATGTTGGGCTAAAATACTAAAATTGGGTAATTGGGCTTTGTACCATAATTGGGGTTTGGACAAAAGAACGACACTTGTGGAAATTAGACTATGGGCTATTAATGGGCTTTATATTTTTTTAACTAAATGATAGTTTGTTAATTTTAATATAAAGATTTACAATTGGACGTACCCATAAATAACCATATACACTCGATCGGATACGATGGGCGGGGTATTTATATGTACGAATAATCGTTCATTTAACCGGATACGGGAATGGATTAATAGTCTATGGAATTATTAAAACAGAGGTGAAATTATGTACAAGGAAACTTGGCATAATTGATAACAAAGTATTAAAACCTTGGGTTACACGCAGTCGATAACCTGGTGTAATTATTAAACAAAGTATTAAAACTTTGTTACAGTTTAAGTCCCCAATTAGTTGGAATATTTGACTTCGGGTATAAGGATAATTTAACGAGGACACTCGCACTTTAAATTTATGACCGATGGACTGTTATGGACAAAAACCAGACGGACATATTAAATAATCCAGGACAAAGGACAATTAACCCATGGGCATAAAACTAAAATCAACACGTCAAACATCATGATTACGGAAGTTTAAATAAGCATAATATATTTTATTTCATTTTTTTCCTCGTACTTTTATTTATTGTCATATTAATTATTGTTATTTATTTTATATTGTTATTTAAATATCGTCATTTACTATACGCTTCGCTTAAAATATAAATCGACAAACCGGTCATAAAACGGTAAACCCCCTTTTATATATTATTATATATATTTTGTACAAATATAGTTGTTTAAAAATATAGTGTTTAATAAGCCCGCTCCCTGTGGAACGAACCGAACTTACTAAAAACTATACTACTCTACGATTAGGTACACTGCCTATAGTGTTGTAGCAAGGTTTAGGTATATCCCATTTGTAGATAAATAATTAAAACTTGTGTAATTTGTAACGTATTTCGTAGTAAAATATAGTACTATCACGTACCCCCACGCTACCACATCAGGGTCCATTTCCAAAATCTCATAATAATCTCTACATTCTCGTTGCTATTGATTATGTATCTAAATGGGCAGAAGCACAAGCTCTCCCAACTAACGATGCACGAGTTGTAGTCAACTTCTTAAAACATTTTTTTGCAAGGTTTGGAACACCGAAAGCTTTAATAAGTGATCGGGGTACTCATTTTTGTAATAATCAACTTGAAAAAGTTCTCAAAAGATATGGAGTAACTCATAAAATCTCAACCGCTTATCATCCACAAACAAGTAGACAAGCTGAAAATACCAACCGAACTATAAAACGTATTCTAGAGAAAATCATAGGATCAAATCCGAAGGAATGGTCCAATAAATTAGAGGATGCACTCTGGGCTTTTAGAACAGCCTACAAAACTCCAATTAGCACCACACCTTTTAGACTCGTTTATGGAAAAGCATGTCACCTTCCAGTAGAAATTGAACACAAAGCATTTTGGGCTTTGAAGACATGTAATCTTGATTTGCAGAAGCCGGACGTCTACGGTTAAGTCAACTAAACGAATTAGAAGAATTAAGACATGAAGCATATGAAAATTCGTTAATCTATATAGAAAGAACGAAGAAATGGCATGATAAAAGAATCAGAAGTTCAAAAGAATTTAAAGAAGGAGACAGAGTTCTTCTTTTCAATTCATGATTCAAGCTATTTCCTGAAAAATTGAAATCAAGATGGTCTGGACCATTCATAGTCAAAAGAGTTTTGCCATATGGAACAATAGAGTTAATAAATTCAAATGGGATTGAATTTAAGGTTAATGGTCACAGAGTTAAACATTACATAGATAATCCAATGGAAGTTGAAGATGAAGTTAATCACAATTTCGACACCACAGCTAATTAAGTGTGGGAAGATTCGAATCTTTTAAGGGTAATATGTATTTCTGTTATAGTTAGATATTCTGTTTTCGTGTAGTTTCCGAGAATGGAATCCGAATGGTCTTTCCCTAGCAGACCCTAAAGAACTAGTCTTCTCTCTCCATTCTGAATTTTTATTTCTTTTAGGTTTTACGAGATGCAGAATTCCTTTGATCTGAACCATGGTCTACTACTACACGCTATGATTACTAAACGTAATAATAACATCTTCCCGAGTGAACTAGTATCATTCATAAGAGGCAAAATGGACGAAGTAAGGAAAGAACTCAGGAAAGATCATCATAAGACACATTTTGGTAAAGGAAAATCAAAATCCGCAACAACAAGAAGAGCACGACACCTTGAAAGATGTCATAAATGCGAAAAATGGTCACACGTAGGTAAATGTTCGAACAATCAAACATATTCAAATACCGAATTTGATACTCTATGCAGAGAAGGACCGTTCATATGTTTAGAAGAAAAGTTATTAAAGAATCGAGGTTACGCTTATGTAGCTATGGAAAACCAAATCACACGACTCTCCTATGAGTCGACTAAAGCAGGTCTCTGAGAATTCTTTCTCACAGGTAAGTATGTACAGTTTTTATTTTATTTTATTGCTTTTAACCTTTTGATAATAAACGCTGAATCGTTCGCTATAAAGTATTAAATTGATATTCAATAAAATTAGGTATGCGAAACTGAAATTATTGATATGATACAAAAATTTATTACATCACTGCGAAATTTACCGTTTATTCTTAAGGTATAAATATCTTTAATCAATTAATCCAAAATATTTCAGAAATTCGTCAGGAGTAAAACTAGGTAAAATAGCCTAAATTACTTTACCCAAAAGAGGGGCGTATATTTTTGATAATATTTGATTGATTAAAGTGGGATAAAAGACCAAAAAGATTTTTAATTTTAATTTTTACCTTGTTTTTAAATTAATATTATATTATTATTGTAAATTTTTAAAACCAATATATTTAAGTTTGTAAATATTTTAAAAATTAATATTTTCAATATAAGTTTGTAAAATTAATGTATAAAATATTAATGATATTTATATGAATTTTTAATTTTATGCATTTTAAATTTAAGTTTGGTGTGAATTTAAAAACAAAATTTACTTTATTTCATTAAGTTAAAAATTTGATATTTAAAATTCGTCGTGAGTTGAAGACTAGGTCGTTGAACCGAAATTGCTTTACCCGAAGGCGGGATGAGAAATTTTATTATCATTATTTTTAATCTTATTGATTTAAAGTATGCCAAAAACATTAAAAAAATTCAAAAATCTTTGCTTTTAAAACATCGCTTTAAAACAACAAATTTTAAAATTTTGTCGAGAGAGGAACTAGGACAACGATCCGAAACGCCCTCATTCTTAAAAGAAACAAAATTTTAATTAATTTAATTTTTGTTTTATTAGTCAAAGGTTTTATAAATAAAAAAAAAATAGACCCCATGCGATCGCATGGGGTTTCCTCACTAAACTCATGCGGTCGCATGACCCCCTAAATCTGGGCAGAAACAAAAGGCCAGCGAGCTGGTTCTGTATTCTCGCCAACAACACACACACATACGCAATTTACTCCCAAACATCACCTAAAATCATAAATTTTTCATCAAAATCAATCAAATTTCTTGATATAATCCGCTTTAATCAAAAAATTGTTCAGAAGTTTTTCAAAAAAGGTAAAGATTTCACCCCTAAAACTCTTTAAATTTGAATTTTAGTGTTCTTGAGCTAAATTTTACCCAATTTAATTTTGTTAATTTCTAGTGTAATTAGAGTTAAATTGTTAGTATATTATGCATGTATAACCTAGATTGATGCTATTTAACATAATTTGAAGCCAAAAACTTCAAAAAAATTAGAAATCTAGGGTTTGTGTTCTTGAGCAATTTGGGGCTTTTTGATATAAACAGGTTATGGCCGATTTTTGTTATGAATTAGTGCTAAATTAAGTAGTGTAACATGTTTAAGCATCTAAATGATCCAAACATTGATCCTAAACATGATTTTTGAGAATTAAAGTGGACTTTTTAAGTCTAAAATTCATGAATTTGATTAATTTAATATAAATGCCATTTGAAACTTGTTTAATTGCTAGTAATGATTATTTTGACATGTTATTTGAGTTGAATGCTTATGAACTTTGTAAAAATTTTCATATATGCTTATTTGAAAAAGTGTAGAATTGATAAAAATATGAAAATGAGTATAAGTTTAATATGGATTAAACATGTTATTGTTATTGTTTTAATTTGTTATTTTGCTAACACTAGTGCATATTTGGATGTACAAATTTTATATTTAATGTGTTTTGCAGAGAAATACCGATACTGATGGTGCATCATCATCATCTAGGCAACCTGCTCCGGAACCACAGTAAGAGATGCAATATCACGAACCGGAGCAACAACAGGAACAACAGCAACAACCTGATCAACATGTGCCATACTATGAACTAGACCCATAATTTTTTATTGCCTACCTATTATTTTCCGCTCACCATATAATATAACACCCAACAATTCATGAAGAACAGTTGCATTCCAATTTAAGGATTGATAGAAGTTGAAGAGATTACCCGACGTACCAAAGTAACAAATTTAAGCTTTGGACCAAAAATGTAGAAGTACCAAGGGTAATAGATTGGGAGCCTTTGTAAAGGGTCCACCTAGCTAACCCAGTTAGGCAGCATCTAATTCAAAGGTATGGCAGCTCTTCTTTTCCCGATTGGAAACGTTTATTTACCACTCGTAGGCCTGTATATAAAGAGTGGTGTGTTGAGCTTATGAGTTCTATAGCTTTTAATAAGCATGTAGATAGGTTAGACGATAAGAGTTTTCTTAGATTTTTACTTGGCCGTAGGATGTACAGGATGTCCATGCTGGACATGGCCAGGGCTTTACAGATTTACACTCCCGCTGAATTACTACCAACTGATTGTACAAATTTGATTTATCATGGTGAGAGGGTAGATAGAAATTTTGACGCTGTCGCCGTCTGGAGGTTTATGTCAAATTTTAATGTATTTACACGGAGTGGAAGACACTCCTATTTAGATATTAACAAAGCCGAGCTTCGTATAATACATAGATTCTTAGCAAACTCGATTACACAAAGAGGTAACAACAAGGAGAAAATGACTCTAAACGATTTATTTTACCTTAAGTGCATTCGAAACACTAGAAGCTTTGTTAATATCCCCTACTGTGTTCGTTTTTATTTGTCTAAGATGGTGGAAGGAATACAGGACGGGGAAATAATAGGAGGAGGTATTTTTGTTACTCTCATTGGAGAGTATTTATGTGTAGATAGGGAACAAGGGGGTCCGATGATGGTATGTAGGGAACAGGACGAGACTTTAGGTTTGCAAGTCTATCAAGGTGCAAAGGTATTGACTAAGAGACGCAATCAGGCATTACCATATCAGGGCCGTCATTCGCAGGTAGAGAGGGGTTCGGATGAAGAGATCGAGGAAGCGGATGACATCAAGGATGTCATTAGGGATAGTTTTACTGACGTTTTCCAGCGAATAGATGAGGTAGAAATGACTAATGAGGATAGGCATCGTCGGTATGAGCAGTGGCAAGCCGCGAATGAGTATGAGACTTCCAGGCCAGCTCATCGGCACCAAATCATAAGCCAGCTATCATATCAGGTACCAAATAACTACATCCCGACTCGGCCTGCTTACTATCCACTACATCAGCCCGATATGCGACCACCCTTTGACCTGTACAACCCTAATCAATCATACCAAAACACCTATCATCAACCATGGAACCCGAACGACGATATGAATTGGAATCCCTATCCAAATCAATAGTGTTCCATTAGTAATTTCTAATCTTTTATTAATTTTATCTATTTATGTTAAACACTTAACATTTTGATACTTTTATGTAATGTTTAATATTTTTATTATTGTATACTAATATTTCATTTTTGTAATTTGAAAGTGGGATATTAAGTCCTATTTCAAATTACCATGCATGTTTATATTTGTATTGTATGTATTTTATTTCATGTACACAACAGGGTAAAACAGCGCATTTTCAAAAGACTGGCATTAAGTTAAGCAAAAGCAAATAATTTTGACGATAAGATGCAAAATATATATGAAATAACAACTGCAGGAATGAACAAATGATGTGCACCATTTATCATTCAACATAAACAATAATATGTTTGGAAACTTTGGTAAAATTTAATCATTTTTTGTAAGACCCGTGTATTTTTTTTCTTTGTACATATGTGTATTTATAAGTATTCAAGGTGTGGGGTTTTGTTGTATATAATTAAAAAGCAAAAGAAGCTGAACTGGGCAATTGGCGCGCCGTGCGGCCCTATGGCGCGCCGTGCCACTACGGGCTGACAGATTCCTCTTCTTTTTAAATTAGATATCTTGAGGGCAATTTGGTAAAATCACATAAGGGCCGAATTAAATGCCTTAGATCAGTTTTGGGAGCTCATTTACTCCTTTCACAACCACCTTATCATCTTCAATTCAATTCTTGAGAGAGAGTGCATTTCTAGAGTGAGAAAGCTCCATTAAAGGAAGAAGGAGGTTGAATCGGGTCTTAGTGCGAGTTTTAAAGTCGTTCATCTAGTCGCTAGCCACGTGGTGATTGTGTCGGTAAGTTATAAAACCCAATTTCTTACTTTAATTGTATTAAGGGTTAGGGTTTGGGTTAGTGATGCACACAAAACCCACTTGCTAGTAATTTGGGGGTTTTGGGTGAATTTGGGTCATGTAGACTCAAAGGTAACTAATTAGGGTTTTCAAAGTGTTAATTTATGTTTATGAACCTAATTAGTTAGTTAAAGTACTAGAACACTTCAATGATATGTAAATGGGTGTTAATTGGGCATGGATGACCCAAATGGGTGTGTTGACCTTGAAATGGGTCAAATGGGTCTTTAATGACCTAAGTGGTCTTGCATGTGTGAAAATGAGTTAAATTGGTGATTTAAAAATGTAATAAGACCATATTTGACTAGAGTTAGGGTTTTTGGTGAAGTTGACCCATTATTAGGGTTAATGGTGCAAAATGGGTCGAGATTGCACTTTGGGTCAAAATGACTTAGGAATGGTGAAAGAATTGGTTGACCGACTTGAGTTTGCATTTGATAATATGTATAATGTGATAGGTACTTTACTTTGAGGTTTCGCAAGCTCGGGTATCTTTTCACAAGACTTTGAGGTGAGTAGAATAATTATATGCGTAGGTATATAATGTATCTATTTGTTGTAGCGTGAAATGTGTAGTGTCGAGGTGTTAAGACACCACGTTTCACATGAAGAGTGTAGCATCGAGGTGTTAAGATGCCACTCGGGTGTAGCATCGAGGTGTTAAGATGCCACCTAGGAGTGTAGTGTCGAGGTGTTAAGACACCACTCCGTAAAATATGAGTGAAGCATCGAGGTGTTAAGATGCCACTCGGGGTGAAGTACCGAGGTGTTAAGGTGCCACCCTAGGGGTTAGTGGTGCGAGGTGTTATGTGCCCTAACGGATGTTATGAACACCGATGGCGTTTTCGCGAGCGTCGTTCCCTTGTACGATTGGTTAACCATGGTTATTTGTGTTGTAAGCATATTATATTATTCGAGTTATATTTATATGCGGTTGTTATGCTATCTTGGGGGTATTGGTGAATTATAGCTTGTTATTGCGACGATAAGCTAATGTTGTTTGCTAGCATGTTTGCGGTTGTGTAAGTGTATGCAAGTAGGTATAATTATATATGTATTCGTATAATTATTGCATTCACTAAGCTTTTCTTACCCTCTCGTTGTTTACTATTTTTATAGGTTCGGTTGTGGACAAGGGTAAGGGCATTATCATGGAATAGAGATCCCGCTTTGTTGATTAGGGGACGCTTTTTGGAAGTTTAGTTCTTGGAGTTTGACCGAGACTTGGGTAGTTTAATCCCAAACGCCATGCTCGTAGTGTAGTTTGGTACTTAAACTTTTTGACGGTCGAAACTCATATTTTGTATTAAACTCGTAAAACGGCCGAAGTGGGCCCCGCTTGGTAAAACTCATTTTACGTTTGAATTGTGTTAGTTTTACATATTTGAATGTGTGGTTAAAAGCGTGTCGTCTAAAATTGTCGGGAACTAGTCGATCTTTTTCACATTTGAAACTTTCCGGACAGGCCTGAATGGCGCGCCGCGCCACTTCACTGTACAGCAAAAATTTTTATTTTGTATTTTCTCGTAGTTTGGTCGCGGGTTGGTTTGGGTTGTTACAAGTGGTATCAGAGCATGGTCTAAGGGATTTAGGTGACTTTAGATAGGCGCCTAGACTTAGACTTTTTGTGTGTGCGTTATGCGGGACTTGTAGGATTACGGGTCGGAACGGGAACTCGGTTAGTGTCTTAGTTATGGGTGGACTAACGTTTATATTCATATGCAAATGTTATTAATATATTGTGTGTTGTGTTGGGTTATATCATCAAGCGAAGCGGTCGTGGTACTAACGAGTGGATACGGCGTGTACGCATAATAATGATTAGCTACCATTTTTACGGGTACAAATCGTATTTGACAAATGATGTAAGACGATTGCCGAGAAAGATGGGACGTGATTGTACGTATGATTATACTCGTTCGTTGCTAAATTGATGTGCGTTCTTTAGAATGAAGACGGAAGATGGAATCGGAACGGATGCGCCTATTCATGAGGGGAAGGATGAGTTAACATTAAGGATTGAGGCAGAGTTCGAACGCTATATTTTGATTTTTGCCGAAAAGGTTAAGCAAGTCCTCCAAGAGTCGTTCGAGGGAATAGTGACCGAGATGGTTCGAGACCGAGTGCCTAAGGTCGTGAAGGAAGAGTTAGAAAAGAGGTTTCCTAAACCTCAAGGTGACGGTGACGAAGGAGCAACTATGGGGATTGAATCTCATGCTTCAAAATTTGCTGATCACTCTTTGGGTAAGAGAAAGTTGGAATCAAGAGGTACTCCTAGTAAAAGGGCGAGAAGTACGCCCAAAGGTGTTAAAAAGTGAAGAAGAAGAGTAAGAGAGGTTATGGGCCTACGTGCTTTAGGTGTGGAGGACGAGGTCATTGGGCACGGGATTGTACGAGTATACCTTTAAGCGCGATCAAGTGCTTTATTTGCCAAAAGAAGGGACACCGAATGTCAGAGTGTTCCGAATCATTTGTCGATCGAGTTAGAAGGTTAGAGCGTGACTATCTGATGATCAGTGAAGCGCAAGGGTCCAAAGATGGTGTTTCAGGTATTTTCGTCCTTGGTACAAATATGCCTTATTATTGTTTGTTGTGTGCCGATGGATTCGTGTATGTATTAGAGACTTAAACTTTGCTTCGGGATCTAATTAGGCTAAACTAAATTTGGTGAAGATTCGGTATGTTCGTGCTATTAACGATAGTGCACTAGGGTAGCGCTTGAGTCATTGACTCATGAGAATGCGACTTGGGGGTGAACGCATTCGTGTAAATACGGGATATTGTTAGGGGTAGCATTCCTAATGGAATTACCCTATATTGATATTTGGGGTTGACGGATGAGGGACTTAAGTTTCTAAGCATTCCTAGGGTGGAGTGAGGGGTTTGGTTTTACCAACCTATAAAATTGGGCTTTAGAGTTAGTTAATAACGCGTGTTCGTTTTGGTGTTGCAAGTTGGAGAACCGTAAGGTTCATAGGTTGGATATGACTGAAGTCAATTAGTCGTGAGATTGGTAGCATCGGACGAATGGAACAGTGTGAGCTGACGTACGAATCGTGAGATACTAGACTGGTAAATTTCATCTCCCTAACGAGATGGATGTGCAAGATTGTCGGGGATGCGGACACGGACTTGACGGGAACAAGTCAAGGACGTTGTTTGATGCAAGGATGTGAGTAACGCAATTGTTATGATAACTTTGTTCACTCTCTTTCCGGAAGGTAAGAATAGGTGTATTGTTGGTCATAAATTTCGGGAGCAACGGGTCGAGTGAACCCACTGGTTGGAAAGGTCTACCCTGCGGGTAGCGGTGTTCTTGATATACGAGGTACGAGTTATGTTAGCGTTAGGTCGTTGTTTAATTGATGCCAACGGAAGAAAGTGAGCGGCGGTTTTATGGTGAAATAAATTCGTGAGAGATCGTGGACTATGATCGATGAGGAGATTAGTTGGATAGGTCGGTGTGTTGTGCCTTGACTCTGTTGTTTGAGTCTTCTATTGTCTAGGCTTATTGCGTTGTGATTTTGGGGTCGTTAAGCTCGTTCGAGTGAGACCCGTAGGCTTTGTAGATTGTGTGTGTATTGTTGCTCGTATGTGAGTTTAACAACTAGTTACTTATGTGCGCGTGTTACTGGTTTAGTATGCACCGGGTGTTATATCACCATGTGAGAGTACTTGACGTGTAAACGTCTTATCGATAGTGTTGTGTTTTGATTTGGTGTAGCCGCGAGAGCTTAACCGAGCGTATAGTGATGAGACCGTGTAGGGCGTAGTCCCAATTGTTGTGTTGAGCTTTATGTTGAAACCAATTAGGCCGTAACCGGAGTATGGTGGTACGTTTAACGATAATAACGTATTATGATGTATTTGTATACATGTTAATTGACGGTTCGATTTCGGTGGCGGTTTGGTGTTTATGTGGCGAGTGTTGTGCGCTCTTGACGGCCACTCTTTTCTTCTATGAATTTGGGGGTGCACACGGTATGCCGTTCGAGAGGCATTCCCGTTAACCCCGTTCGTGTGCGAGTAGGTTCGTGGTGGTTAACTATCCTTATGTATGTAGGTAACCGGTTTAATGGTTATGACGAAGCTAGAAAGGTGTAAGCCTTGGTGTCGCTAGAAGTCATGGGCGTTGAGCCGTAACATTCTTTAGATTTGTGTGACTGCGTGTAGTCGGTTGGCGTGGGACACCAGGAGTAGACCCCGTATGGGTCGAGTCTTTGGAGGCTCAGTGTTAATAATTGGAGTTGGACAACGCAACGTCAGGTGCCTTCTTATACATGCTAGTGCAACTTTCGACTCCGATGGTGTGATTGCTTTGATTTTGGGTACTACGAGGTGATTTAGTGTATGTTTATTTGGGTTTATCTCTATGTTGACCGCGTTTGACTTATGATAGGTGATGAGTGATATCCGGAAGGATTAGCTCTTCGTTAACCACTTTTGGTTGTGATTGATGGTGAGCGATTTCAGAAAGAACCGTTATTTGTAGGTTTTTGATGATTAATTGCCCGTATAAATTATGCACATAGCCGTTTTGTGCACATGGTTGTGAGTAATAGCCGTTTTTAGACACTTGAGTTTTGTGTGAAATAACCTTCATGCGTTTAGTATTGAAAAGTATTGGTTGCTTTATACGCCAATGGTAGGTTCGGGAGGACCATGTTCTGTAATTAGTGATGTGATAGCCGTGTTTCGCTCACATGTTGTTAAGGGGTGACAGTAGCCATTTTCTACACATTGGGTTTTGTGTTTCCATAGTCGATTTGGACGTTAGCGGTTTTGGTCGCTTGCTTACGATATTACGATAGCTGCGTACTAGCCGTGTTTGCGCACTACTAAGGAAGTTAGGTAATAAGTTTAATCCGTAAGGATTCGCTTTTGTCCAGTTTTCATCATTTTGAGTTGTTGACTTTAGGTTGAGACTTGGTTGTTTTTAGCATTGTAATTGGTAAGGGTACGCTCAGGGATTGATATCTCGGTACGAGGTCGATTGAGTTTTTCCCGATTGGAGGGATTGAGCAAATTCTTGTGCTCGGATTTGTGAATTTTAATAAATCACGTGTGACGATTTGGTTATTAATGGTGACTATTAGAGAAGGATTGCCTAGAGAAGTTGGAAGAATACGTGGCAATTTCGCGTATTCTAAGTGATCGTTATAGACTTCGAACGTTGTGTGTATTGCATGTTTCGGAATGCGTGCAAATGTGTACTTAGTTTGGATTAATCTTCGGGTTAATGTGTAATGTGGTGGAATTCGGATTGTAACGTTTGTTGAGGACCATAGAGTGCGGTTCAGGGTGGTTAAGTGACGAGGATCACGAGGACGTGATCGATTCTAAGTGGGGGAGAGTTGTAAGACTCGTGTATTTTTTTCTTTGTACATATGTGTATTTATAAGTATTCAAGGTGTGGGGTTTTGTTGTATATAATTAAAAAGCAAAAGAAGCTGAACTGGGCAATTGGCGCGCCGCGCGGCCCTATGGCGCGCCGCGCCACTACGGGCTGACAGATTCCTCTTCTTTTTAAATTAGATATTTTGAGGGCAATTTGGTAAAATCACTTAAGGGCCGAATTAAATGCCTTAGATCAGTTTTGGGAACTCATTTACTCCTTTCACAACCACCTTATCATCTTCAATTCAATTCTTGAGAGAGAGTGCATTTCTAGAGTGAGAAAGCTCCATTAAAGGAAGAAGGAGGTTGAATCGGGTCTTAGTGCGAGTTTTAAAGTCGTTCATCTAGTCGCTAGCTACGTGGTGATTGTGTTGGTAAGTTATAAAACCCAATTTCTTACTTTAATTGTATTAAGGGTTAGAGTTTGGGTTAGTGATGCACATAAAACCCACTTGCTAGTAATTTGGGGGTTTTGGGTGAATTTGGGTCATGTAGACTCAATGGTAACTAATTAGGGTTTTCAAAGTGTTAATTTATGTTTATGAACCTAATTAGTTAGTTAAAGTACTAGAACACTTCAATGATATGTAAATGGGTGTTAATTGGGCATGGATGACCCAAATGGGTGTGTTGACCTTGAAATGGGTCAAATGGGTCTTTAATGACCTAAGTGGTCTTGCATGTATGAAAATGAGTTAAATTGGTGATTTAAAAATGTAATAAGACCATATTTGACTAGAGTTAGGGTTTTTGGTGAAGTTGACCCATTATTAGGGTTAATGGTGCAAAATGGGTCGGGATTGCACTTTGGGTCAAAATGACTTAGGAATGGTGAAAGAATTGGTTGACCGACTTGAGTTTGCGTTTGATAATATGTATAATGTAATAGGTACGTTACTTTGAGGTTTCGCAAGCTCGGGTATCTTTTCACAAGACTTTGAGGTGAGTGGAATAATTATATGCGTAGGTATATAATGTATCTATTTGTTGTAGCGTGAAATGTGTAGTGTCGAGGTGTTAAGACACCACGTTTCACGTGAAGAGTGCAGCATCGAGGTGTTAAGATGCCACTCGGGTGTAGCATTGGGGTGTTAAGATGCCACCTAGGAGTGTAGTGTCGAGGTGTTAAGACACCACTTCGTAAAATATGAGTGAAGCATCGAGGTGTTAAGATGCCACTCAGGGTGAAGTACCGAGGTGTTAAGGTGCCACCCTAGGGGTTAGTGGTGCGAGGTGTTAAGTGCCCTAACGGATGTTATGAACACCGATGGCGTTTTCGCGAGCGCCGTTCCCTTGTACGATTGGTTAACCATGGTTATTTGTGTTGTAAGCATATTATATTATTCGAGTTATATTTATATGCGGTTGTTATGCTAGCTTGGGGGTATTGGTGAATTATAGCTTGTTATTGCGACGATAAGCTAATGTTGTTTGCTAGCATGTTTGCGGTTGTGTAAGTGTATGCAAGTAGGTATAATTATATATGTATTCGTATAATTATTGCATTCTCTAAGCTTTGCTTACCCTCTCGTTGTTTACGATTTTTATAGGTTCAGTTGTGGACAAGGGTAAGGGCATTATCATGGAATAGAGATCCCGCTTTGTTGATTAGGGGACGCTTTTTGGAAGTTTAGTTCTTGGAGTTTGACCGAGACTTGAGTAGTTTAATCCCAAACGCCATGCTCGTAGTGTAGTTTGGTACTTAAACTTTTTGGCGGTCGAAACTCATATTTTGTATTAAATTCGTAAAACGGCCGAAGTGGGCCCTGCTTGGTAAAACTCATTTTACGTTTGAATTGTGTTAGTTTTACATATTTGAATGTGTGGTTAAAAGCGTGTCGTCTAAAAATGTCGGGAACTAGTCGATCTTTTTCACATTTGAAACTTTCCGGACAGGCCTGAATGGCGCGCCGCGCCACTTCACTGTACAGCAAATTTTTTTTATTTTTTATTTTCTCGTGGTTTGGTCGCGGGTTGGTTTGGGTTGTTACATTTTTCTACGCTAATCACCCTCAATAATTTAAATTATTACTGATTTCTTGTAAATGAGGGCATTGCAAGATCTTAAGTGTGGGAAGGGGTTAAATTATTTCGGATTTTTAAAATTTTTAATTTAAACACTTGGTTACCATTAAAAATACTAGTAACACAGTAGTTGTATTAGAATCTAGTGCTCTCTGATAATAAAGAACATCCCCAGTCTTATATACTGACTACCCAATTCTAGTAAAATTTTTAAAAATTTTCAAATAAATGAATTCAAAATCATGTTTATACATATTTATGAACGATAAAACTAGGTGTTAACACCGAAATTATTGTTACCTCGAAAAGGACATAAATTGAGAAACAACCCAAAATGTTAGAATTCATTTAAAATAGAATAGAGGAAAATAAAAAGGCAAAGAAAGGAAAATAAAAGCCAAGTGTGGGAAAAATTTACCAAGTTATTTAGAACATATATCACATATTTGTGTACAAATAATTGAAGATACTTTTGTTTTGGATAATTTTATCAGTTTAACCCGATTTCTTATAATATATTTGAAAGAAATGTGCCACTTGATTTAAAAGGAAGTAAAGTCTTCCGAGAAAAAGACACGCACTTCTTGATTTAGGTCAGGAAGTTGTTGTCCAGACCAGTTGTAAAGTCTACGAAAAACCTTGAAAAGTTTTCTCGAAAATCAGCTGGAAATCCACGGACCTCAGCATCAAACAGGGTCGCCAAGTGGTCATACTTATCCTAACCATGGGAGGATCTGTCTCGTACAATGGGGGGCACCGTGCAAATTAGCTTATAAGACTAATGAATCAGATCCCCAGAAAGGATAATCTCCTTAAAGATCAAAAATCAGCATTTAAGCCTGATATTACTCAATCCTTGAGATTGACCTTAAAGATTGAGAATTCATACTCATGGAATTCAATAATATCTAAACTCGAGCTTGAAGGAGAAAATATTTTAATCAAAATTACAAACTGATTTGTTTTCTGAAACCCATTTTCAATGCGTTCATTACCATTGAACGTAAAATCCTAAGAATTTACCGGAATTCATTAGGTCACCTGAACTAAATCGGGTGTCAACCGTAAGAACGATGGTTGCATAGCATGGTCGAAGATAGGACCTTGTGCCAGACAGAAAAACTATAGGGTGATCTTTACTATTGCTCCTACAAAGGATAGTAATTGCATCCGACACGATATAGACCATAATCAAAAGCATGTCACGGGACATTGCCTTAACAGTTACTTGTTCAACGCTTTCCTTTACAACCGGACGGTAGTTTACCGAAAGGTAATATACGGAGCAAGTAAACTGGACGTGTTGCTTTCTCAATACAAGGTTAGCAAGTGGGTGACACAAAACCATAAGTTTTGAGCTAAAATTTTCAAATCTGAAACCCACAAAAACAATTTGCAAACACCGGTGAAGGGTTATTCCGAAAAACTTATCTAGGGTAAAAGCTAGATTAAATTTTCAAAAGATCAAATATTTTCATAAAGATCCAATTTCCTAAAGGATCTAAATTTTTATAGTCATGTGGGACTGTAAACCACATCGTTACTACCATTGTTCATACCGCCGTATTAAAATCACTGATGTACAAAGTATGAAGAATAAAGAAGTGATTCTAGTAAATTTATATTCAGGTTCTATATTGCTTGAGGACAAGCAACGCTCAAGTGTGGGAATATTTGATAATGCTAAAAATGAACATATATTTCATAGCATTATCCTTCAAGAAAGACAAGCTTTTAGTTGCAATTGTTCTATTTACAAGTGATATTCGTTTAAAAAAATAAAAGGTGAAGACAAAAGACAGATTCGACGATTTGAAGACGCAAATGACCAAAACGCTAAAAAGTACAAAGTACAATCCAAGTGGTTCAATTTATTGATAAGAAACGTCTAAAAGTTACAAGAGTACGAGCCGCAAAATGCAAAGTACAAGATATTAAATAATACGAAAGGACGTTCGAAAATCCGGAACCGGGACCAGAGTCAACTCTCAGCGCGCGACGCAACGGAGCTAAAATGACAAGTTAACTATGCATATAAATATAATATAATATATATAAGTATATAAAATTATATATATATATATATATATATATATATATATATATATTATATATATATATATATATATATATATATATATATATATATATATATATATATTTAATAAGTGTCGGCAAGCTTGCAAACAAAAGATCCTGAGCTGTAAAATGGTGCCATGCGATCGCATGGCCTGGAGGCATAAACTTCATGCGATCGCATGGAGTCCTGTAGCTGCCCAAGTGCTATAAAAAGCAACGAATTCGGACGAATGAATTACACCTTTTTCTTCTTCTTCCTCTGTAATCATAATTATATTTTAAATTATAATTTTAATTTTAAATTAAGTTTAATAATAATTGGGTTATTGTAAGGAATGTTTTACGGGTTTTAAAGTCTAAATTCTGTCCGTGTAACGCAACGCTATTAATACTCATTGTAAGTTATGTTCAACCTTTTTAAATTAATGTCTCGTAGCTAAGTTATTATTATGCTTATTTAAATTGAAGTAATCATGATGTTGGACTAAATATTAAAGACGGGGTTATTGGGCTTTATACCATAATTGGGGTTTGGAAAAAAGACTGACACTTGTGGAAATTGGACTATGGACTATTAATGGACTTTATATCTGTTTAACTGAATCATAATTCGTTAATTTAATATAGAGATTTACAATTTGACGTATCTATAAATAACCATATACACTCGATCGAACACGATGGGTGGGATATTTATAAGTACTAATAATCGTTCATTTAACCGGACACGGGAATGGATTAATAGTTAATGGACTCATTAAAATAGGGGTGGATTACATACAAGGACACTTGGTGTAATTGTTAATAAAGTATTAAAACCTTGGGTTACACACAGTCGATATCCTGGTGTAATTATTAAACAAAGTATTAAGACCTTGTTACAGTTTAAGTCCCCAATTAGTTAGAATATTTGAATTCAGGTATAAGGATAATTTGACGAGGACACTCGCACTTTATATTTATGACTGATGGACTATTATGGACAAAAACCAGATGGACATATCAAATAATCCAGGACAAAAGACAATTAACCCATGGTAATAATCTAAAATCAACACGTCGGACATCATGATTACGGAAGTTTAAATAAGCATAATTCCTTTATTTTATATCTTATCGCACTTTTAATTATCGTACTTTTTAATTATCGCAATTTTATTTACCGTCATTTTATTTATCGCACTATAATTTATCGCACTTTAATTATCGTCATTTACTTTACGCTTTAAATTAAGTTATATTTATTTTTAATATTTTACATTAGGTTTTAATTGTGATTTAAGACATAAAATCGACAAACCGGTCATTAAATGGTAAAAACCCCCTTTTTATAATAATAATATTACTTATATATATATATATATATTTATATTTATACAAATATAGTTTAAAAAAAATATAACGTTAAACTTGGCTAGCTCCCTGCAGAACGAACCGGACTTACTAAAAACTACACTACTGTACGATTAGGTACACTGCCTATAAGTGTTGTAGCAAGGTTTAGGTATATCCACTCTATAAATAAATAAATAAATAACTTGTGTAAAATTGAATCGTATTTAATAGTATTTCGTAGTAAAAATATAACTATTTTGTATACACCTCGCTTAACATCAACCTCCATCTACTTAAAATTTCGGGACGAAATTTATTTAACGGGTAGGTACTGTAGTGACCCGAACTATTCCATGATTATATATTATATGAGATCTATATTTACATGATTAAATGTTTCCAACATGTTAAGCAATCAAATTTGTTAAGACTTGATTAATTGAAATGAGTTTTATGTAGACAATTGACACCCAATTTGTCCGGCGAATCACGAACGTTAAAACTTGTAAAAGCGAATATATATATATATATATATATATATATATATATATATATATATATATATATATATATATATATATATTTAACATGATTTTATGATAAGTAAGTATCTCACTAAGTATATTAACAATAAGTTATATGCATAAAATGAGACTACTGAATTAAGAAACTCGAAACGATATATATAATGATTATCGTTATAACAACGTCTTAATTAAAATAAATATATATGTATTGTATTATGTAATATCCCGTTTTTCCCGTACATATTTAAAGGTACAAACTAAATTATTAGCACGATTATACATGTTCGTTTATGTGATTAAACGATCCAAAGTGTTAGTTTTTGAGTAAATGTATAATTATATTTATATACGTGAATGCGTGCTTATGAGTATTTATAATGTGTCGAGATGGAGTTGAGTCGTGCGAGACTTAAGGTTGAAGCTAGGTGTGCATAGGAAGTGTGAATGAGGTGTGCTAGTTGTTTGAACCATCGTTTTGTGTTAAATGGTCGAAGTGACCAGGCTCAGGCAAACGCTGCGCCACGGCAAATGGGTCCGCGCCGCGGCATATCAAACGAACCAGGATCAGGAAGTGGGTTAAGGAGGGCCTATTTTACCTTTATGTGTCGCGCCGCGATGATTAAGTCCGCGCCGCGACAGTTCTGCTGAACTGATGTCGGACTTAGCTCAATTTAAGGGATTTTAAGGGGGAAAATGGTAAATTGACATGTGGATCTGATGGGAGCATTAACTCTCCACCACATATTCATTTATTTCATTTCCTTTTCCATTTTCTTTCCAATTTCTCTCCCAAAACACAAAACCCACTTAGTTTAATCTTGAGATTTGGAGTTGGAGATTTGTGAATCAAACCTAGGAGCGAGATTTAAAGTTGTTCTCCTTATTACTAGCTACGAGAAGATAGTCTTGGTAAGTTCCAACTTTATGTTTTAAGTTTTAATTGGTTAAAGGCTAGGGTTTGGGTTACTAGAGATTTGTATGACCCATTTGAGGGTAAAATGGGTAAGTTTGGGTTATGTTGTTGTAATGAAACCCTAATACCCACAATCTAGGGTTTTGGCCTTGTGAATTGGAGTTGTAAGTGCCAAATGGTGTTGTTAGTCACTAATGCACTTTAAGATTTATGAAAGAAGTGTAAATGGGTAATTTTGACTTGATTGTGAATCTAAGAAATATAAAATGGGTCAAAATGTACTAGTTGACCTAATTAGATGAAATGGGTATGGATTGCCCTAAGTTTTGTGTTAATTGAAGTTAATAGACTTTAATTCACTAGTCTTAGTGATTAAAGTCGAGTCTTGGCCATTTATGGGCGGTTGTGAGTAGTTGAGTCATTTAATGCAAATTGGGTCATTAAATGCTCAAGTGGGAGTATTGTGGTATATCCCACTAGTTGTGAAATTGAATGTGCACTTAATGATTTAGGTACATTGCGTTGAAGCTCGGAAGTGCTAAATCATCATCCTTGTGATAAGGTGAGTGGAATAATTATACGTTCATGTATATGGCGCGTTTATTTGTGAATGTTATGGTATGAACCATGTGCCGGTAGTGCCATAACATGTATGTGATGGATATAGGATGTGAACCACGTGCCAGTAGCATCGAGTGTGAACCACGTGCCGGTAGCACTATAAAGTGAGGCGTGAACCACGTGCCGGTAGCATCAAAGTGTGAACCATGTGTCGGTAGCACTATAAAAGAGTGAGACTCAAATGCGTATGGTGTGAACCACGTACCGGTAGCACCATAGCGTCATGGTTAACCATATTGTGTTGTGATCGTTTAGCATTATATATATATATATATATATATATATATATATATATATATATATATATATGGTGTTGAGTATATGCTAATGAGATTTGGTGTCAATGTACAACTTGTTGGTATTTCGGGTATGATTGACTTGCTATGTGAGTTACATGTTCGTGCGAGGTATTTGGTATTTGTGATTGCAAATAGATGGGTTATATATATGTATGTATAACTATTGCATTCACTAAGCATTGCTTACCCTCTCGTTGTTTACCATTTTTATAGGTTCCAGCTTGGACAAGGGTAAGGGCATACGGTTGGATTAGTTGTCTCCGGTTTGTGTTAACAGGGGGTGCTTTTGGGATAGCTTTTGAAGTGGCCTAACGTTTTGGGTAGTTTAGCCCCAGACTATGCTCGAGTGTCGTTTGGATTATAAACTATCATTGTAGTGGGTCAAACTTGTATTAAACTTAATTAATGGCCTTCGAGCCTTTTGTAAACATTTAAATGGTTATACGTTTAAATGGAACTTGTGGAATGGTTTACATATTTAATTGGCGCGTAAATGTGTATTGTATAAAAAAAAAATTATCGTATGGAATACGGGTTGGGTTGTTTCAAGTGGTATCAGAGCATGGTCTAAGGGATTTAGGCGACTTGAGATAGGTGCCTAGACTTGGGCTTTATTGTGTGAGCGCTTTATGCGGGATTTGTAGGACTTTGGGTCTAATCGGGAATTGTTAGTGCTTTGGTTTATGTGAACTAACCTTGTGCTAATTGATTTGTGTTGTGTTTAGCAAGCATCGAGCGAGATGGACGTTGTACTAGCAAGTTAATGCGACGTGCTCGCGTAACAATGATTAGCTACCATTGTTACGGGTGCAAATCGTGTCAAACAAGTAATGTACGATGATTTTCGAGCAAGATGGAGTAGTGTGGTGTACATGTATATACTTACATGTTATGTCTTTTCGTTCTTTGTTTAATCTTTTCCATTTTATAGAATGAAGATGAGAAACGGACACGATAATGATAACGGTGGTACGAGTGAGGATGTTGAACTCACGGCCAAGGTTGAGGCCATCTTTAAAAAGTTAAAGAAGGATTTTCTTGACGATGTCTGAAAGGTCTTCCAAGAGTCGGTCGATGGACAAGTGACCGAAATGATCAGCGATCGAATGAAAGCCGCAATAGAGGAGGCTTTAGAGGCTAGAAACATTTATCCTCGAGGCGAAGGGGGTGAAGGTAATGGTGGGGGTGGAAGGCGGGACTTCCACTATAAAAACTTCAAGGATACTTAACCTCCGATGTTTAATGGGGTGAGGGATCCATTGAAAAGCACTTATTGGATTTCCGATATCGAGGGATCTTTCTGTACCGCGGAATGTCCTCCCGAGAAGAAGACGAGATATGGGTCTAGCATGCTACGTGAAGAAGGCAAGTTGTGGTGGGACGATAAAATCAATTTATATGGTGAAGAGCAATGCATGAGCTTGACATGGGAGGAGTTTAAGAAGGAATTCTTTCAAGAATACCGAACTTCTTCCGACCTTGATAGAATCCGGGACGAGTTGCATCATTTGCAACAAGGTTCAATGGACTTGGTTACTCTCAATTCTACCTTTTTGGCAAAGACTCGTTTTTGCCCGGAATATGTTGGTGACGATTACAATCTAATGAAAGATTTCTACCGTACCTTGAACGATGAGTTAAAGGGTAAGATTAATCGGGGAATGGCTAAGACTTTTAAAGAGCTATTCGAGTTGGCTCGGGGTTTTGAACCGGAGGTTCCGAGGAAGAGTGATTTCACTTTTTCAAAGAGAAAGTTTGAAGGTTCGAGCCATTCGAACTTTTCAAATAAAAAGAACAAGAAAGGCTCTGAAAGCTTAAATAGTGTGAAGAAGGGTGCTTCCGGGGGTTTCGGGCCCACGTGTTTTAATTGTAAACAAAGGGGACACATGGCTCGTGATTGTACCAATGGCCCGAACAAATTTACTTGCTATAATTGTGGTAAAGAAGGACACTGAAAGTCAGAGTGTCCAGATTTGAACAACGATAATGTTAAAAGGCTAGAGAAGGCGGCAGGTACGGCTTGAGGTCGAAACTATTTGATGACTAACGACGAAGCCAAGCAATCCAACGAAGTTGTCGCAGGTACCTTCTTGGTTAATTCTAATCCGGCAAGGATTCTTTTTTATAGCGGTGCAAATTTGTCGTTTGTGTCTCCAAAATTTGTGCCTAAACTTGATAGACCGTTAGCTAAGTTAAGTCGTCCGGTAGAAGTCGAAATAGCGGACTGCAAGACGGTGCTAGTGGTTGATGTGTGTAAGAATTGTGATGTCATTTTTGGTGCCAAAAACTTTAAAATTGATATCATCCCTATGACTTTGGGCGATTTTGATATCGTTGTTGGTATGGATTGGCTCAATCGAAATAGAGCCGATATTGCATGCCATGAAAATTTTATACGTGTGAAGACCCCAAGTGGGAGAGAGTTGATTATTCATGGCGATAGACGAAGAAGACTTGTACCGATATGTTCTTTTGCACGGGCACGTTGCTTTCTTGTTAGTGGTGGCTTGGCTTTTCTTACCCATGTTGTTGATACTCGTGATGAGCCGCCACCTATTCGTGAAATTCCAGTGGTTAGTGAATTCGAAGACGTTTTTCCGGACGAGTTACCGGGTGTTCCGGCGGAAAGACAAGTTGAATTTCGTATTGAGTTGGTTCCGGGTGCTACTCCCATTGCTAAAACTCCTTATCGTTTAGCACCAACGGAAATGCAAGAGTTGTTAAATCAAACCCAAGAGTTTCTTGCGAAGGGTTTTATTCGACCGAGTGCTTCGTCGTGGGGCGCTCCGGTTTTATTCGTGAAAAAGAAGGATGGTAGTATGCGGATGTGCATCGACTACAGGGAGTTGAATAAAGTGACAATCAAGAATCGTTATCCACTGCCTAGGATCGACGATTTGTTTGATCAACTCCAAGGTGCGTCGTATTTCTCTAAGATCGACCTACGATCCGGCTATCACCAAATGCGGGTCCGTGAGGAAGATATTGAGAAAACGGCTTTTCGAACGCGTTATGGGCATTTTGAGTTTGTAGTAATGCCTTTTGGTCTTACGAATGCACCGGCAGCATTCATGGATCTTATGAACCGAGTGTGCCAACCTATGTTGGACAAGTCGGTAATTGTGTTCATTGATGACATACTTGTTTATTCAAAGAGTATGAACGAACATGAACGTCTTTTGCGTGAAGTATTGAAGAGATTACGAAAGGAGAAGTTGTATGCTAAGTTCTCAAAATGTGAATTTTGGCTAAGGGAAGTTCAATTCCTTGGTCATATTGTGAACAAGGAGGGTATTCAAGTGGATCCGGGGAAGATAGAGACGGTGAAGAGTTGGAGACAACCGACTACGTCTACGGAGGTCCGAAGTTTTCTCGAATTGGCCGGTTATTATCATCGGTTTATCCAAAACTTTTCTAAGATCGCTTCTTCATTGACAAAGTTGACGAGGAAGAACGCGAGATTTAATTGGGAGGACGAGCAAGAAATTGCTTTTCAATTGCTAAAAGAGAAGTTGTGTCAAGCTCCGGTGTTAGTATTACCGGAAGGACTGGAAGACATGACTGTTTATTGTGATGCTTCATTAAATGGAATCGGGTGTGTTCTAATGCAAAGAGGTAAAGTCATCGCTTATGCCTCTCGACAACTAAAAGAACACGAGACGAGATATCCGACTCATGATCTTGAGTTGGCGACGGTTGTGCATGCATTGAAAATTTGGCGCCATTACTTGTATGGTGTCAAGTGTACGATTTATTCGGATCATAAGAGTTTGAAACATCTCTTTAATCAACGAGATTTGAATTATCGTCAACGTAGGTGGATGGATGCGGTAAAAGACTATGATTGTGAGATACTTTATCATCCGAGCAAGGCGAATGTGGTCGCGGATGCGTTAAGTCGAAAGAGTCATCACCCGGCGTTACGATTGGGATTGTTACGTATGATTATTACTAACGATTTTCTTGAAAAACTCGGCGTGATTCAAATAGAGGCTTACGTTTACAACAAGCATGCGGAGCGAATTGTGGGACAATCGGAGTTCATTACTATGGGCTCGCGTGGTTTGTTGTATTTTCAAGGAAGAGTGTGGGTGCCTAAGATGGGTGATTACTGACAAGTGCTACTCGATGAAGCACATAAGTCAAAGTATTCCATTCATCCGGGCGCGACGAAAATGTATCTTGATTTAAGGAAAGATTATTGGTGGCTGGGCATGAAACGTGATGTTGTGAAGTATGTTGAGCAATGCGTCACGTGTTTGCAAGTTAAAGCCGAGCACCAAAAGCCGTATGGTAAGTTACAACCGTTAGAAATCCCGAAATGGAAATGGTAGCACATTACCATGGATTTCATCACAAAGTTACCTAAAATGGCAAGAACCCAATTTGATTCGATTTGGGTTATAGTAGATCGATTGACGAAAAGCGCTTTGTTTCTTCCCATTAAGGAAGCGATATCGTCGGAGACCTTGGCTAAGTTGTTTAACAAGGAAGTCATCTCTCAATACGGCGTTCCTATAACGATTGTTTCGGATCGAGATACTCGTTTTACATCTCGATTTTGGGAAACGTTTCATGAGGATATGGGTACACAATTGAAATTGAGCACGGCGTATCATCCTCAAACGGACGGTCAAACCGAACGTACGAATCAAACTTTGGAAGATATGTTACGCGCGTGCATTATCGATTTTGGTGGTAGTTAGGACGAGCACTTACCTTTGGTGGAATTCTCATACAATAATAGTTATCATACTAGTATTGGGATGCCACCTTATGAGATGCTTTATGGACGTAGGTGTCGAACTCCAGTTTGTTGGGGTGAAGTGGGACAAAAGGAAATCGGGAGTACCGATTTGGTTTTAGAAACGAATAGCAAGATTGATGTGATTCGAGAGCATTTGAAAAAGGCTCAAGATAGGCAAAAGTCGTATGCCGACAAACGTAGACGAACGATCGAATTTCAAGAAGGTGACATGGTGATGCTTTAGGTTTCGCCATGGAAAGGTATTATTCGATTCCGAAAACGAGAAAAGTTAGCTCCTGGCTTTATTGGACCGTTTAAGGTTTTAGCTCGTGTTGGTGAGGTCGCGTATCGTGTGGAATTACCCGAAGAGCTTGCGGGGATCCATAATACATTTCACATTTCCCACCTCCGTAAGTGTCTTGCGGATGATTCATCTTGGGTGCCATTAGACGAGATTGAGCTAAATAATAAGTTAGAGTATATCGAGGAACCGATTGCCATACTTGATGAGAAGGTCAAAAGATTGAGACATAAAGAGGTAAGGACTTTTAAAGTTCAATGGCGTCGTAGTAAGGGTTCCGAGTTCACATGGGAGCCCGAAGAGTTTGTGTTGGTTTATCTTCCTTCTTGTCATGCGGCTTGGATCGCGAGGACGCGCTCCGATTCAAGTGGGGGAGAGTTGTAACATCCCGTTTTTCCCGTACATATTTAAAGGTACAAACTAAATTATTAGCACGATTATACATGTTCGTTTATGTGATTAAATGAGCCAAAGTGTTAGTTTTTGAGTAAATGTATAATTATATTTATATACATGAATGCGTGCGTATGAGTATTTATAATGTGTCGAGATGGAGTTGAGTCATGCGAGACTTAAGGTTGAAGCTAGGCGTGCATAGGAAGTGTGAATGAGGTGTGCTAGTTGTTTGAACCATCGTTTTGTGTTAAATGGTCGAAGGGACCAGGCTCAGGCAAACGCCGCGCCGCGGCAAATGGGTCCGCGCCACGGCATATCAAGAGAACCAGGATCAGGAAGTGGGTTAAGGAGGGCCTATTTTCCCTTTATGTGTCACGCCGCGATGATTAAGTCCGCGCCACGATAGCTCTGCTGAACTGGTGTCGGACTTAGCTCAATTTAAGGGATTTTAAGGGGCAAAATGGTAAATTGACATGTGGATCTGATGGGAGCATTAACTCTCCACCACATATTCATTTATTTCATTTCCTTTTCCATTTTCTTTCCAATTTCTCTCCCAAAACACAAAACCCACTTAGTTTAATCTTGAGATTTGGAGTTGGAGATTTGTGAATCAAACCTAGGAGCGAGATTTAAAGTTGTTTTCCTTATTACTAGCTACGAGAAGATAGTCTTGGTAAGTTCAACTTTATGTTTTAAGTTTTAATTGGTTAAAGGCTAGGGTTTGGGTTACTAGAGATTTGTATGACCCATTTGAGGGTAAAATGGGTGAGTTTGGGTTATGTTGTTGTAATGAAACCCTAATAGCCACAATCTAGGGTTTTGGCCTTGTGATTTGGAGTTGTAAGTGCCAAATGGTGTTGTTAGTCGCTAATGCACTTTAAGATTTATGAAAGAAGTGTAAATGGGTAAGTTTGACTTGATTGTGATTCTAAGAAATATAAAATGGGTTAAAATGTACTAGTTGACCTAATTAGATGAAATGGGTATGGATTGCCCTAAGTTTTGTGTTAATTGAATTTAATAGACTTTAATTCACTAGTCTTAGTGATTAAAGTCGAGTCTTGGCCATTTATGGGCGGTTGTGAGTAGTTGAGTCATTTAATGCAAATTGCGTCATTAAATGCTCAAGTGGGAGTATTGTGGTTAATCCCACTAGTTGTGAAATTGAATGTGCACTTAATGATTTAGGTACATTGCGTTGAAGCTCAGAAGTGCTAAATCATCATCCTTGTGATAAGGTGAGTGGAATAATTATACGTTCATGTATATGGCGTGTTTATTTGTGAATCTTATGGTATGAACCATGTGCCGGTAGTGCCATAACATGTATGTGACGGATATAGGATGTGAACCACGTGCCGGTAGCATCGAGTGTGAACCACGTGCTGGTAGCACTATAAAGTGAGGCGTGAACCACGTGCCGGTAGCGTCAAAGTGTGAACCATGTGCCGGTAGCACTATAAAAGAGTGAGACTCAAATGCGTATGGTGTGAACCACGTGCCGGTAGCACCATAGCATCATGGTTAACCATATTGTGTTGTGATCGTTTAGCATTATATATATATATATATATATATAAATATATATATATATATATATATATATATATATATATATATATATATATATATATATATATATATATATATATATATATATATGGTGTTGAGTATATGCTAATGAGATTTGGTGTCAATGTACGACTTGTTGGTATTTCGGGTATGATTGACTTGCTATGTGAGTTACATGTTCGTGCAAGGTATTTGGTATTTGTGATTGCAAATAGATGGGTTATATATATGTATGTATAACTATTACATTCACTAAGCATTGCTTACCCTCTCGTTGTTTACCATTTTTATAGGTTCCGGCTTGGACAAGGGTAAGGGCATACTGTTGGATTAGTTGTCTCTCGTTTGTATGGAATACGGGTTGTGTTGTTTCATATTAAGATATTAATACACTATGATTAACATGATAAAATGATAATTAAATATATCATTAAGTGTATTAACAATGAACTACATATGTAAAACAAGACTACTAACTTAAGGATTTCGAGACGAGTTATATATGTAACGATTATCGTTGTAATAACGTCTTAATATTTATATATCGTGTTAATTTATAATAACACACTATGTTATCATGATAAACATAACAATTTATCATCTCATTAGGTATAATAACAATGAGATTAATTACATTTAATGAGATCGTTAACTTATAGGTTTCGAAACAACACATACATGTAACGATTAACGATGAGTTAACGACTTAATTAAAATGTTTATATATATAGTGTATTAAGATGTATTAATACACATTTGAAGGACATCAAGACATATATCAAGACACTCATACTTAACAAAAATGGTTATAATTACATTCCCATACGTTTACATCTATAATTCTACTCGTACTCATTCAGTATTCGTACTCGTATTATACCCAGCTTCTATATGTATATACTATTGGTATATACACTCAATAATCAGCTCTTTAGCAGCCTTAAATGATTAACCAACATGTGGAACCAACCATTAGGCAACTAGCTAGAATTATTACACTAAAAATCAAACTAATGGAGCCTATATGATAAGCCATCATTCACGAATTCATTCACACACACACACAAACACTTTCATTTTTCAACTTTCATGCATTAAATATGTGACGACCCAGAAATTTCTGACCAAATTTAAACTTAATCTTTATATGATTTCGACACGATAAGCAAAGTCTATTAAACCGATTCTCAAAATGCTGGAACTATTTTCATGTAATCAATTACCCTTTGGCCATGCCCGACGATTCACGAACAATTGTGTGTAATTAAATATGTAGTATATATATAACATTTTGAAATAATATTATACTTTAATCTATTGGAATTAAAAATATAAAATAATAACAGAATAATTAAGTTACTATTAAAATGAATATACATAAATTCTATACATAAGTAGTATTATATATCGTATTATATATATATATAAATTATAAATATTAAATATTCAATATATATAATATATAATTACTACATAATGTATGATATTAAATACATGTTACAATATAGTTGCTATAGTAAAATTATTATTACTTTCGTTATTAATATTAAAATTATTATCGAATTTGATACATGTAATGTGTTATTATTAGTATTATTATTCTATCATTATCATTATTGTTATTAATAATAATAACTTAATATCATTATTATTATTAGTATTTATATTAATTCTAGTATTAATAATTGTATTATTATTATTATTATTAATATATTCATATTTATTAAACTATTAATATTTAATATTAATTATAATATATAAAATCAAATAAAGGTGTACGAATATATTCCCATCTCTATCAAATGTTATTTTTCCTATCTGATATTGATAAAGGTTGATTCCAATCTATACAAAACAAAGGTGTAGATATGAAAGTCTTCAATTCGTACGATTCTGCTGAATTAAGATATCTGTTTCAAATCTTTTTATTCATCTGCTACATGCTACTCGTACTTCCTGTCTGCTATTGTTACACGTCTCAATCCAGTCTGAATGCAAACAATTTAGGATTAAATATAAGTATTATAACTTGTTCATTTACTCAAACACACCCAATTAACACTGCAATTCAATAATCAAACAGAAAATAAAAGATAGTACTCTGTTATTACAACCATCCTTAACCACAGGAACAAACTTACTAAAACATCCACACCAAACACCACTATTATTACATATCACCACCACATCTATAAATCAATTATGCTACCTGTAAACCACAACATTATTTTCATGACATTTATGCAGCAGCTATTGTTGCTGTGATAATTCCACTTCCAATTTTAAAAACTGCCACCATCTCCAAGAAAAATCACCCTTTGAGTTGTTCTCTCTTTTGGTTCTTTCTTCTTGTCGAACTTAAAACCATCACCAGCAACTATCATTGATCCACCACCTTTCTTTGATAATCATTCACGTATTTCTCCTTGCAAATCTTCAAGAACACCACCACCGGCTAATCCATCATCATGAACTCACGCCATGAAATCACCACCGTCGTTGCCATCTCCAACCTCACATCCACCCTACGCCACCTTTTCTTATTTCATTAAAGATCATCCAAACCTCAACACAAAACCGCCACTAAGGATCACATAAATTGCTGTTACGACTGCCATATACTTCTGTTTATGTTCCTGATAAAAGAAAATAATGAGAATGAGATTATGGGGATAGTGGAGCATGTTATGATTATACTTAATTATGTAGTTATTTATACAAGTAATATGCTTTAGGTGGTGGTGAGCTGTAAAGAAAAAGTTGATGTTGTTATGATAATAATAAAACCAAATATGTAAATGGGATCCGATGCAAAATATAGACATTAAACAGCCTTTGCTATTATGTAAGTTCTTATTCCCTTTTTGTCCCAATAAAACCCTTTGCTTTTGAGCTTTCTTTTTTCGTGGTAGGCCAAGGAAGACCACCTCTTTATTCCTGCCAACAATTTGACAGCCTTTTTAATTAGTGGGACGATAAAAAAAATAGGTTAAGGTCGATTTCAATCATCCTAGCATGTGCACTTGTGATTAAAAATTCGACAACTATAATTCTGTCATAATCGAACCCATTTAACTTTCCTAGTTGGGTCAAGTTAATTTAGTTCATATGTTTGGACTGAAGAGATGATAGAGAAGATGAGATGAGATATTCGATGATGAACATGATATAATTATGATGATGATAGCTGTTTTGTGCATGGTGATGGAAACCATGATGTTGATCGTGATGATGATGATGAAACCCGATTGAATTAATGAAGCTTTGATTTTTGTTTTCGGTTCCAGTTTGATTCAAACCAAACAGGTTATGATATTGTTATTGTTCGAGGGATAAAAGTAATCACCACTAAATCTAATGGTTATTTGGATCCATTAATAAAATAGGTGAATTGTTTATCTGACTAGTTAATTGAGCCAAATTTTAGTTGAATTATTATCGGGTTATATATAATCGGGGGTTATCTATTACAGAAAAACTGAAATAGAAATATGGTTATGAGTGTTTGTGAGTGAGCGGGAGGTCATGAGTTCAAGTCCTGGCAAGGACAGTTATTTCCTTTTGAAGCTTTTTCTCTTAAGGTAGTCTTATTATTATTATCATTATTATTATTATTATTATTATTATTATTATTATTATTATTATTATTATTATTATTATTATTATTACTATTACTAGTAACATTATTATTATCATTAATATTAAGTATTATAAACATTTTTATCACTATTAATATTATTTTTTCAATATTATTATAACTACTGTTATTAATATACAAATAATATGTTTAATACATATAAGATAACGAAAATTACTATTTTTATCTAATAAAATGAATATAAGAAACATATATATATATATATATATATATATATATATATATATATATATATATATATATATATATATATATATATATATATATATTATTAATATAAAAAGGATATAACTAGTAAATCTATATAAAACTGTTTGATTACCATTACATGTGTTAATATACATAATTGAATATAGGTTCGTGTATCCGAGGCCAACCCTACATTTGTTCAATGTCGTCATATGTATTTTTACTACAAAATACAGTATGGTGAGTTCATTTGATTCCCTTTTACTCTTTACATTTTTGGGACTGAGAATACATGCGCTGTTTTTACAACTACTTTATTAAATGCTTTTGAAATATATTTTGAACTGCGAATACATGAAATGCTTTTATAAATGTTTGACGAGAAAGACACAAGCAAAACATTCCTCAAATGAATTATTATGCAGACAGAAGTTCTGCGGATTATTATTGAATTATGTGGACATGATAATTGCCACCATTGAATTATGTGAACATGATAATTGCCACCATTGAATTATGTGGACATGATAATTGCCACCATTGAATTATGTGGACATGATAATTGCCACCAGTTGATGTGAATGTTATATATCGAGAGAATGATTTTATACACAGGTTATGTGTATGTTATTTTTGTGCACAAGATATGTGTACGGTTACTATGATTTATGAAAATGGTTTCGTACACGAGAAAGATGTACTGTATTTAAAGGATATAGCATGTACATTACAGGTGGGTATAGGATTCGAGCCCATTTGTACCATGCAGTATTTAAATCATGTGGTCTATCAAAATGATGAATTTTATTGTTTTATGATAAACCTATGAACTCACCAACCTTTTGGTTGACACTTTAAAGCATGTTTATTCTCAGGTGTGAAAGAAATCTTCCGCTTTGCATTTGCTCATATTACATGGAGTCGTTCATGGCATATAGAGGTCAGAACCTCGCAATGGGACCAACCATTGAAGACTTCGTCCAGATGGATTAGGACGGGTCCTTTCAGTTGGTATCAAAGCGGTGGTCTTAGTGAACCAGGTCTTGCATTAGTGTGTCTAACTGATAGTTGTTTAGATGCATTGGTGGGTTTGGACTTCGACCGTGTCTGCATGTCAAAAGTTTTGCTTATCATTTCGTGTCGAAAATTTCCTGCTTATCATTCTTAGGGAATCACTTGCTTATCATTTTTTGTCTAGACACGTCTTAGTGCCTCTATTGCATAGACAGTGTATAGGTAACTTCATATCTTAGCGTATCTGTTATTGTTACCTTTGCCTGATAGCTTCCGTAGATTCCTCCGTAACTTATGGGATTTTAGTATTATATATGCGTATGTAAATTATGTATTGCAGGGTACTAATCTACATACTATAATCTATTCTTATCGAAAATCCTTCATCTGATCGTACAAGATGAATCCCTTAACCAGTTCGAATTCCTCGGATTCCGACAGCTATTCCGATGTGGAGTTTCTCCTAAGCTCCGGAAGCAGTGTCACCAGAATGAATCAACCAATCAGCCATCCCCAATTCATCTGATGGGTTCGTAGTCGACTTAATCCATGGAGACGCAAAGAAGGCGATCCTTTCCGTTAACCAAATTCACCTCTTGGTGAAGAACCTGAAGCACTTACCGGCGAACCTATTTGTAACACCATTTTCTCTCTCATTTCCAGAGTATCTCGCCACGACTATATCACAACTCAGATTCTAGATCTTATTCATCCGTTCGTTCCAATCGACAATCATCTCGGAATAATAGAAGAAGTCAACGAGCTTCGCGCCCGAGTTGTAGCCTTGGAAAATATGGTACAAAACTTACCAGCTTCAGCAACAGCACCCGTACCATCAACAACACACGCCTCAACATCACAATCCGTACCTCGAGCATAATCATCGTTCTACACGACGTTCTACATCAATCATCTTTGTTCTACATGACGATTATGTAAACTCTAATGTTTCAGAGATTATGTATCATAGTTCTAATCGTAAATCTGATGAGTTTAATATCACATTGACTCATTAAATCTATGATTACGTCTGAAGAAAATATATATGTATATATGTTTTCATAAAGATTGTAATTAAAATTCTTTTGTACAAATTGTTAATGGTGAAAATATTTTAACGGTTAGGTAATACCCGAGGAATATTTAGATTTCACATTAATAAATTACACTGTACATTCTTCGAATCTGATTCAACGGTCATTCACTATCCTACTTACATCCACAGATATATGAATCCGTTCACCGCAGAATAACCATTTTCATTCAATTTCATATTTGGATTTTGACCTATCAGAATCCAACAAGTGGCATAATGAAGAAAACATTTGACAAAATAAAATTTGTTAGAAACAAACAAATTAACTATGAGAAATTCTGTTAAGAAATCACGCTAACAAAATCCTTGCTAACTGTTCCTAGCTAACTGATTACATTTTATTTATCGCAGTTTATTTATCGCAATTTTATTTATCTTCATTTAATTCATTTTATTTATTTTACGCACTTTAAATATCGGGACACCTATACAAGGTTTTGACATATCATATCGACGCATCTATATATATTATTTATAATAACCATAGACAATCTATATGCAGTAATGCTGGAGTTAGCTATACAGGGTTGAGGTTGATTCTACAATAATATATATAGTTTGAGTTGTGATCGAGTTTGAGACATGTACACGGGTCACGATACGTATAAATTAATTCGAATATTATACATTAAACTATATATGAATTATTGGACTGTCAACTGTAGACTATCGACTGTGGACTAAAAATATTGGACAATTAAAATGAATTAAAATATTGATTATAACATATGAAACTAAATAATTCTTGAAGTTGCCACTTGATTCCATCTTAAACATCATTTATATCTTGACGATTACAATCTGCGTCCAAACCTTTCATGATTCTTGAAAAAACCTTAATCGAGAGGATGAATCAACCGCACTTCATCTATGGAAGAAAAGATAGATGCATAAAGTTATGTACCTGAAAACACTCGAAACCTGAGTAAACGATTAACACGTATCTGTTCTAGCTCCTTCGGCATTATTATTACCGAAAATAACATTTCAATTCATTTTCAAATTAGCCAATTTTGTCACAGCTCCAGCAAATCAACTTCAATTTATCATTCGGTTAAGCCTTATCATAACAATTATTCCTTCATCATCATTACCGGAGAACCGTTTATGTCCCACTACATTAGTAGTAAACTTACCAACAATTTTGTTGATCCTTAATTTTTCGAAAAATCATTATCTTTATCGAAACCTTATCATGTACTCATCCGCATCTTGTAACAAGAATTGCCATACCAATTACTGGGAATCAACAAATCTGTATGGTGAGTCTCGCAACGTTTCCACATCAACAGTTATATGTATCCATATAACATTTATCTCTTAAAACTATGATCTTCCATTCTGAAATTCTGAAAAGCACCTAGTCTACAAATCGATACTCCAAATTCTGAAAAAGGTGAATACAGCAGCAAAAACTGTACAAGCTGAATACAGTAGCAAAAACTGTACACGACCTTAACCGTCGAAGGTATAAAGATAAAGAATAGTATGTTGGCAAAGCTCAGAAAAGTTGGGAGATTGAGCAAACCATGAAGAAGACTCTGAACAAATTACAAGGACTAAACTTGTACATAAAGAATCTAGATGATTCTGTTTCTGATGAAATCTTTAGCGAATACCTTACTCCTTAACCACTCTAAATCATCGTGAATGAATTTCTTCATCACAATTTGATTCTGAAATCGTAAGATGTCATCGTACCTTTCTTTATTAATATCCTCAATATTTCTGAAGATATCTTCATAAATATTCTCGTTCGATATTAATTATCTCTCTGTGCTATCCGTATTATATCATAAAAGAAACTGTTTTAGTTTCTATATTCTACGAACCTTCGAATTTTAAATATGAATGTTTTGAAGTAGTGTTGGAAATTGATGCATGAGTTAGTATAATATAATGACACTTGATCAACGTGATTATATTACAGTAAGTCATGCTGAGTTTCTAATGGAACGTGATAATTCACAGACCATACCGTCATCATGTGCCATGTACACGACTCTTGCATTCTATCTAATCTATAACCATATCAAGAACATATTTTCTTGATAGTTCTATCTTTTCCGTGATGTTTGATAAATTAACAAATCAGATCGTGCTAATACAATTTCTTTCTTAAAACATTAGCCATGTTCATTCTAAACACCATACCTACGAATTCTGGACCATTACTTGTTGTAATTAGAGTTGAGAAGAGAATGAAAATGCAAAGAGCTCCGAAATATAAGGGAGAATATAAATCCCGATAACAAACACATAAATTACAAACCGTGTATATTAATGTTTATTGCAACATAAAGACACGGGAGAATTAAAAATATTATAACCCCAAGGGTGAAGTAGAAGAAAACAGATTCCTCCGGTGGAAGTTGGAAGAGGAGAATGATGGTTACGATAGTCAAAGTAAGAACAATGGTCAGAACTGGATTAAGAATTTTTACAAGCTTTGGAAGTATGGATTAAGGAAGAAAGTATAGGGATGGTGAGGATAATAAAATGAAAGAGGTAAATTTATAATGGAAATATCAGACAAAGAAATCGAGGCAGATGATCGCATTTAATTAAAGAGATCCTAATTTCCTGATTTACCGAAGGATCAAATCTTATATAAATTCGAAGATTATCTTTAAATCCCATGAACTCCGGAAATCAACCCTGTCTATGTCAACAGATATGACAAAACTTTACATTTACTCATTTCACTCTTTTGTGATAGCTTTACTCGTACTCTCCATAAAATCAAATTAATTTATCTATATTACTCAATGATGATAAAACTCTATTTTTCAACTCATATTCATCATGAAAACATACTTATTGTCAACCATGATGATCTCTATCAAATTTCGGGGACGAAATTTCTTTAACGGGTAGGTACTGTGACGACCCGGAAATTTCCGACCAAATTTAAACTTAATCTTTATATGATTTCGACACGATAAGCAAAGTCTATTAAACCGAGTCTCAAAATGCTGGAACTATTTTCATGTAATCAATTACCCTTTGGCCATGCCCGATGATTCACGAACAATTGTGAGTAATTAAATATGTAGTATATATATAACATTTTGAAATAATATTATACTTTAATCTATTAGAATTAAAAATATAAAATAATAACAGAATAATTAAGTTACTATTAAAATGAATATACATAAATTCTATACATAAGTAGTATTATATATCGTATTATATATATATATATATATATATATATATATATATATATATATATATATATATATATATATATATATATAAATTATAAATATTAAATATTCAATATATATAATATATAATTACTACATAATGTATGATATTAAATACATGTTACAATATCGTTGCTATAGTAAAATTATTATTACTTTCGTTATTAATATTAACATTAATATCGAATTTGATACATGTAATGTGTTATTGTTAGTATTATTATTCTATCATTATCATTATTATTATTAATAATATTAACTTAATATCATTATTATTATTAGTATTTATATTAATTCTAGTATTAATAATTGTATTATTATTATTATTATTAATATATTCATATTTATTAAACTATTAATATTTAATATTAATTATAATATATAAAATCAAATAAAGGTGTACGAATATATTCCCATCTCTATCAAATGTTATTTTTCCTATCTGATATTGATAAAGGTTGATTCCAATCTATACAAAACAAAGGTGTAGATATGAAAGTCTTCAATTCGTACGATTCTGCTGAATTAAGATATCTGTTTCAAATCTTTTTATTCATCTGCTACATGCTACTCGTACTTCATGTCTGCTATTGTTACACGTCTCAATCCAGTCTGAATGCAAACAATTTAGGATCAAATATAAGTATTATAACTCGTTCATTTACTCAGACACACCCAATTAACACTGCAATTCAATAATCAAACAGAAAATAAAAGATAGTACTCTGTTATTACAACCATCCTTAACCACAGGAACAAACTTACTAAAACATCCACACCAAACACCACTATTATTACATATCACCACCACATCTATAAATCGATTATGTTACCTGTAAACCACAACATTATTTTCATGACATTTATGCAGCAGCTATTGTTGCTGTGATAATTCCACTTCCAATTTTAAAAACCGCCACCATCTCCAAGAAAAATCACCCTTTGAGTTGTTCTCTCTTTTGGTTCTTTCTTCTTGTCGAACTTAAATCCATCACCAGCAACTATCGTTGATCCACCACCTTTATTTGATAATCATTCACGTATTTCTCCTTGCAAATCTTCAAGAACACCACCACCGGCTAATCCATCATCATGAACTAGTTTATCTGACTAGTTTATCTGACTAGTTAATTGAGCCAAATTTTAGTTGAATTATTATCGGGTTATATATATCCGGGGTTATCTATTACAGAAAAACTGAAATAGAAATATGGTTATGAGTGTTTGTGAGTGAGCGGGAGGTCATGAGTTCAAGTCCAGGCAAGGACAGTTATTTCCTTTTGAAGCTTTTTCTCTTAAGGTAGTCTTATTATTATTATTATTATTATTATTATTATTATTATTATTATTATTATTATTATTATTATTATTATTATTATTATTATTATTATTATTATTATTATTATTATTATTATTATTATTACTATTACTAGTAACATTATTATTATCATTATCATTATTATCATTAATATTAAGTATTATAAACATTTTTATCACTATTACTATTATTTTTTCAGTATTATTATAACTACTGTTATTAATATACAAATAATATGTTTAATACATATAACATAACGAAAATTACTATTTTTATCTAATAAAATGAATACAAGAAACATATATATTTATATATATATATATATATATATATATATATATATATATATATATTATTAATATAAAAAGGATATAACTAGTAAATCTATATAAAACTGTTCGATTACCATTACATGTGTTAATATACATAATTGAATATAGGTTCGTGTATCCGAAGCCAACCCTACACTTGTTCAATGTCGTCATATGTATTTTTACTACAAAATACAGTATGGTGAGTTCATTTGATTCCCTTTTACTCTTTACATTTTTGGGACTGAGAATACATGCGCTGTTTTTACAACTGCTTTATTAAATGCTTTTGAAATATATTTTGAACTGCGAATACATGAAATGCTTTTATAAATGTTTGACAAGATAGACACAAGAAAAATATTCCTCGAATGAATTATTATGCAGACAGAAGTTCTGCGGATTATTATTGAATTATGTGGACATGATAATTGCCCCCATTAAATTATGTGGACATGATAATTGCCACCATTGAATTATGTGGACATGATAATTGCCACCAGTTGATGTGAATGTTATATATCGAGAGAATGATTTTATACACAGGTTATGTGTATGTTATTTTTGTGCACAAGATATGTGTACGGTTACAATGATTTATGAAAATGGTTTCGTACACGAGAAAGATGTACTGTATTTAAAGGATATAGCATGTACATTACAGGTGGGTATAGGATTCGGGCCCATTTGTACCATGCAGCATTTAAATCTTGTGGTCTACCAAAATGATGAATTTTATTATTTTATGATAAACCTATGAACTCACCAACCTTTTGGTTGACACTTTAAAACATGTTTATTCTCAGGTGTGAAAGAAATCACTTTTTCTGTTTAGTATCATAAATTTTAGTTTGATACGAAACCATAGCAATTTGATTCACTCAATACGGATTTATAACGAAGAAATTATGGGTAAAACAAAATTGGATAGAATTAACCAAGTCTTATTTTCCGACGAATTGAAAATCCGTGAAAGTGAGTTATAGTCCTATTTTTACCATCGAATATTTTCGGGATGAGAATACATGCAGTTTTATTAATGTTTTACAAAATAGGCACAAGTACTTGAAACTACATTCTATGGTTGGATTATTATACCAAATATCACCCTTTTTAGTCTGGTAGTCTAAGAATTAGGGAACAGAAACCCTAATTGACGCGAATCCTAAAGATAGATCTATTAGTCCTAACAAACCCTATTCGGGTTACGGATGCTTTAGTACTTCGATTTTATCATGTCCGATGAGAGTCCCGGAATGATGGGGATATTCTAGATGCATTTTGTTAATGTCGGTTACCAGGTGTTCACCATATGAATGATTTTTATCTCTATGCAGTTTGCGAAATGCGTGATATGAGATCGATGTTTATGAAAAATGAAATCTTGTGGACTATTATTACAATTTGATATATATATATATATATATATATATATATATATATATATATATATATATATATATATATATATATATATATATATATATATATATATATATTTAAAAAAGAATATTAAAATTAAAAGGATCACGTGATATTTCAACATTATAAAACCGACACCACGATCTTGTTTCATGTTCTGTTCTTGCTTGTGTCACATTTTATTTTAATTGTTTGTAATTAGCTACCTTAAAATTTCTTATTTTTAATTTTTAAAGACAACATAAACGATTTATGTAAATCTGACAGTGGGATGAGACATTTAAGTAGCGGGCTACCAATCTATTATATTGAGATAAATAAATAAAATTAACTATTCCTATTACCAAATATTACGAGTAATAGTTATTAGCAATGAGGAATATGAAAAAAGAAACCAACTTTTAAGTTGAGATCAAAGAATCAATCAGAGTGCGATATGTGGCGCGATAATTACATGTGATTGAAAAAATGATTTAAAAATTTTTTTTTTTTTTAATTTTCTTTTATAGGAAAATTTTTTTTTTCGAAATTTTTTTTTCCAAAAACTTTTTTTTTAAAATTTTTTTTTTTGAAAGTTTTTTATTTTCAATCACATGTGATTGAATTTGACATGCAGTAAATCACATGTGATTCTGCATGCCAATCACATGTGATTGTAAAACCCAATCACATGTGATTCTGCATGTCAAATCCAATCAAATATAATTGAAAATTTTTTTTTTAATAAAATGATGAATTTAAGTAAATTTGTGCAAAACCTTTAAACACCAAGTTTTTGATCAAAACTTGATCAAATCATCGAATTAAAGTCTGAAATTTTGAAGATATGATCACGAAACGCTAACAAACTTGATCAAATCACCCAATTAAAGTCTGTTTCCGGTTGAAATTTTTTTTTGAAAAAAAAAATTTGAATTTTTTTTTAATCACATGTAAATAGCGATAATAAAAAAAAGGTAAAGTATAAGAATTATTTAAGAGCTCGTAGTGTTATCAAATTTTAAAATTCTTTTGAGTATAAGACCACGTGGTGTTGGTTTTAGAGCCTGTTCGTTCAATATGTTTTTAATTATATTTAAATTATATACGATGTAAAGTTATATTATTTTACAAATATTATATACAAGTATTATTTTTTTTAATAAAAGTGTAATAAATTAAGGATTAATTATATAGTAGTATTCAAAGAATTAAGGATTAGTAATCAACCTTACTTCAATCGACATGATTCATTATAATTAATAATTATTATTTTTTTGAAAGGCAAGTTGTTGACATCGAATACTCTCATTTTCCACGCACGCGCTTTCGGGCAGAAAACCCGAACCACATTACAGGGATCCGAACCTTAAATCATCCCGAGGGGCAGGTGGTCGGACTTGGGTTCTGTAACGGGTCGGTAAAACCTTCCCCGGGATAATCCGGCTTTCAGGAAATAAATCCCACAGATATTTTATGTATATATTAAATTATAATTAAAATTAATTCAATTTAATAAGAAAATGACACGTAAGCAAAAAGTTTTTGATATATATATATATATATATATATATATATATATATATATATATATATATATATATATATATATATAGGTGCAGGATCAATGGGGTAGTAACCAATCGGGGAGAAGCGGGGGAAGCAAAAAAAAAATTCGTTTTTTTAGAATTTTTTTTTTTCAGGCATCAAGATCACACGAAAATATGAACATTTAGAAAAGACACTTCGTGATGAATGTTATCATTTAGGCGGGAAAACGATCGACAAAAATAATATTCAAGATAATATTGTTCGTGAAGAATGTTAACGTTTTTTTTTTTTTTTTTTCATGTTTTGTGAAGTAAAATTTAACCTGATTTAGAGTTTAGGGTTAAGGGTTTAGGGTTTGGTGTTTTTGGTTTTGTTCCATAAACCCAAAACACCAAACCCTAAATCCTAAACCCTAAACTCTAAACCGTTTATGTTAAAAACTCAATCTAAATCCTAAATCTAAACCGTAAATCTAAACCCTAAACCCTAAATTTCTAAACCCTAATATCTAAACCCTATAAACCCTAATATCTAAACCCTAATATTTAAAACCTCAACATACGCTAAAAAAAAACGATAATTGTTATATTTAGTTCTTCGAGCATTTTCTCGCCAAAATAAAAACATTTATCACAAAGTGTCTTTATTAATTGTTCATATTTTCATCCAATCTATAATGTTCGTGAACAAAGTTTTTCAAAAAACAAAAAGAAAAAAAAAGATTTTGCTTCTCCCCGATTGGTTACTTCCCTCTTGATCCTACTTTTATATATATATATATACATATATATATATATACATATATATATATACATATATATATATATATATATATATATATATATATAGGGGCGGGATCAATGGGGAAGTAACCAATCGGGGGGAAGGAAAAAAAATTCGTTTTTTTTGAAATTTTTTTTTCGGCATCAAGATCACACGAAAATATGAACATTTAGAAGATAAACTTTGTGATGAATGTTATTATTTAGGCGGGAAAATGATCAACAAAAATAACATTCAAGATAATATTGTTCGTGAAGAATATGAACGTTTTTTTTCTTCATGTTTTGTGAAGTAAAATTTAGCCCGATTTAGAGTTTAGGGTTTAGGGTTTAGGGTTTAGTGTTTGGTGTTTTGGGTTTATTCCATAAACCCAAAACACTAAACCCTAAACCCTAAACTCTAAACCGTTCGTGTTAAAAACTCAATCTAAATCCTAAATCTAAACCCTAAATCTAAACCCTAAACGCTAAATTTATAAACCCTAATATCTAAACCCTATAAACCCTAATATCTAAACCCTAATATCTAAACCCCAATAGCTAAAACCTCAATATACGCTCGAAAAACATGATAATTGTTATATATTACTTCTTCGAGCGTTTTTCCGCCAAAATAAAAACATTTATCAAAAAGTGTCTCTACTAAATGTTCATATTTTCATCTCATTTATAATGTTCGTGAACAAAGTTTTTTCAAAAAACGAAAAAAAAAAGTTTTTGCTTTCCCCCGATTGGTTACTTCCCTCTTGATCCTACCACTATATATATATATATATATATATATATATATATATTAGGGGTTTAGGCTTTTGCCTTTGTATGCTTTTTTTGTATTTTGATCTGGGTTTGTTCCTTGATGTGTATTTTGGCTTATATTAATAAAATAACTTTTTGTCAATATATATATATATATATATATATATATATATATATATATATATATGTGTGTGTCAATCTCTAATTACCCCTTAAACCATTTTTTGCTGACATGGCAGTCCCTAATTACTTTCAAACACCCCTAATCAGTCGTTAATACATTCCATGCTGGCATTTCATACGGGAACTGCAAAAGAAACCGCAGGAAAAAAAAAAACCAAAATACTTTAATCTGCCCTAACCTTAATTAGGGGTTTCAAATCCCAAAATTCAACTGACTCATACTATCGATGCTTTTCCATGGCCAAATCGATGCTTTCCATGGCCAAACAAGCGGAGGTTTGTGGTGATTTTAACCGATGTGTGGGGTTTAATCCATGATTTAACTGATTGTTTGCGTTATGTACTCGATGGATTCCTAATCGATGGTTTCGATGGCAAGAAAATCGAGGGTTTCTGGTGGTTTTAGCCGCTGCGGTGGTTTCCGGTGGATCTGACCGATGGCTTGCAGCGGTTTAAACGGGTGCGTAGAATTTATTAATATGGTCTGTAATTTGTTTGTTAATCTCCATTAGGTCTGTAATTTGTTTAGGTCTGTAATTTGTTTGTTCTTTTTTTTTTGCGATCTGAGGTTTAGAGTTATGACACTAATGTTTAGCTTCATAATACCTTTAACTTTAACTGATTGATACTACATGATGTTAACTTACCTCTGTTTGGTTGATGTTGGCTGTGAAACATTTTTTTAGTTCAACTCATTCACTGTTAAGTGGGTCTAAATTACTACACAAAAGAAGAAGGACTAGAAGAAATTATATCCCTCGCTACGATGAAGGACACAATGAGATTTATACATGTAGCATTTTAATATTTAGTTAACTAAATGCAACCTATTTATGGATAGCGGGTTGATTAGGTTGATATTATACATCTAAGTTCAGATAGGTGACATGTGAATATTTGGTTAACTAAATGCTGCCATGTACTTTAAATTGTGAATCTTTGAAAAACTAACTAATAATCATTTTCTAATTATAATTTCATTAAGTAAAGATTTTACATCGTACTGCTAGAATTATAATTGTAGTACTCCTACTTAGCAGCATGTTTTGTTAAAGTCAGCATGTTTGCTATAATTAAAGTGGAATGTTGAAGATCATAAAGGATTTGACAAATATATTGATGTGATTTGAGTCCTTCAAATCCATCTATTGCATTAGGGTGTGACACATAGAATCTATTTTTTTTTTTTTTTTTTGGAAAAGTTGTATTAGTTTAGAGAGGGAAAAACCCTTCAAAAGTTATAACCATACCCACCAAGACATAAGGATCTGTTATTCTATCTTAAAATTCCCAAAGATTCTAATTGCAATCTGCTACTTAGTGGGGTACATTGTTCTAATACGCATCGTTTAGATATGGTATGAAGGTATATTCTAAATGTCTATATGTATTCGCTTTATAGTTGTCCCATGTATACTTTGTTGTTTTTGATTCTGAATCAGGATACTTGACTTCACTTCCAATGGTTCGGGTTATCAGGCTCAATTCTTCTCAGAATTCTCTGATGCACTTCAGCCCGAAGTGGGTAGGTTCATAGTTAAGAGTTTATGGCATTATTGTCAAATACCTAATCTATCACCATTGTGTTTTTGTGCCTCTCATTTGCTTTAACCTTTTGTAGCTAAAATATGTTTTGAAAAATATTTTTATGGAATATTTGGGTACCCGAAACTAATTACGCACTAGAAGGAATATTGTTGATTTTTGATCCATGAATAGTGTCACTTAGGCAAAAATTATTACATTGCATGCTACATTTAAAGATGTTGTGATGCATAATTTATGATGCTTGATCCATGTGGATGTCACGTCGTCTATCATGAAAACAGTAAACATGCTCTTAAATAACTTGATGGGTTACTTTATTAAATTAAACACATGTTTAAGAAGACCTATGATAAAATTTACCTCAAATACTTCAGCTGGTGGTTGGTGCTACCCTTGATGATATTTCTGGTTTGTGTCGTACTTATGTATCATGTTATTGTCACATATCAGGAGACAAACATCCTGATCAGAATTCAAGCCCGATGAAGCAGTCGAAATGTGTGGTACCAATCGTTAGCCAATGCTATTTATCGTAGCGATTTAACTTTCTGTCATCCCTCTACCATGGAATACTCATCACCTTAAATTGAAGCCTTTGATGTGGCTATGAACAACGGTTGCCTTCCTTTAGAAAGCCAACCAAAAACCAACAGGTAAGTTGTTATTGATATGAATGCATTTTGATTTTAAGTGATTGGCTTTAAAATTATTATGGCTGTTTATGTCAACATGAAGGGGGTCATTTATAGAAAACACTTTTCATAATTGTAGTTGCAAAAAGGACACGTGGACCGAATTTGCAGAAGGTCATATTGTATCGTTTACTCACTTCGATGTGGGACTCGATAATAATTGCCACAAAGTCGGATGAGGTAATCTTGTATCTTTGTTTGCTGATTTGTGTATCCCCTTTAGTCCCATATCAGTTACTAATAAGGAACAATATGCCCACTGTTTGTGGATTACTAAAGATGGAAGTATCATCTGATGACAACTTCATCAACTTTATACAAAGTGAATCATGACGTTTGACATCAAATCTGATAATGTATACACCATGTCAAACTATATATAACGTCCATATATCTTTTGTTAAGCTGTAAGTAAGTTTAAAATATTAAAATTAATCAGTAAGTATGCCATGAATATTTCAAGCTTTTTATTGAGTAAAGAAAGCTATGAACTTCCACTACATTTGATTACACTTGGATGGATCATTTGTTGACACACTTTTTTAGTTCAATTCATATAATGTTTAGTGGGTCTAAATTACTAGATCGGATGAGCAGCACTAGAAGAAATTATATCCCTCACTACGATGAAGAACACAATGAGATTTATATAGGTAACATTTTAATATTTGGTTAACTAGATGCAGTTTATTTACGGATAGCGGGGGTTATACTATACATCTAAGTTCAAATAGGTGACATGTGAATATTTGGTTAATAATCCAGTGCATTAACCAATATGTGATCGAAGTTCTTAAAACATCTTAGGTCATATTAGTCATTCCAGCTAAATAACTCATTTTGGTACTATTTATGGTGAATCTTTGAAAAGTAAACTAATACTTGTTTTCTAATTATAATCTCATTAAGTAAATATTTTACATTGTATTGGTATAATTAGAACTGTAGTACTTAGCAGCATGTTTGCTACAATTTAAGTGGAATGTTGAAGGTCGTAAAGGATTAAATAAATATTAAGATGTGATTTGAGTCCTTCAAATCAATCTATTGTATTGATGTCGATATAGGGTGTGACATATTGGATCTATTTTTTTACTTCGAAAAGTTGTACTATATTAAAGAGGGATAAACCTTTAAAAAGTTACACCCGTACCCACCAGAATGGGTCGAGTAGGTCGGGAAACAAGGTTAGATGGGTTTACAACTTGGATTTTAACAACAATTCTATACAACCTCAAGTTGGGGACAATTGTCACAACTGAAAATTGTCACAACTATTCATACTAGGTATGCTTCAGCTTATTAAAGAAAGGATATATGTAGAAAAATAAAGACTTGAGTTCTCATAACACCTTGGCCCCGGTTGGGTCACATTCAACATAACCTATAGAGATATGAACATGAACACTCCTTTTAATATCGTCTTGCACAAATGTTTGTATCCCAAGAATTTACATCAGTTATACAAATCAATTTTGTTTCCCATTATTAACATATGACCCATTTGAAATGATTCTGTGTTACGCATAAACAAGTTCGTTAAAGATAATGGCTTAATGAAAATATGGTTATTTCAGACAAAAGACTTATTTTAGTTGTAAATCTTTATATTTTGTGACGACCCAAAAATTTCCGACCAAATTTAAACTTAACCTTTATATGTTTCCGACACGATAAGCAGAATTTGTAATGTTTCTCAAAAAGTTTGGAACTACATTCATGTAATCAATTACCCTTTGACCGTGTTCGACGATTCACGAACAATTATGAGTATATAGATATGTATATATAATATATAATATTAACTGAAAACATTAACAAAGTATTAGATATATGATACTTTACATGAACGTATTTGTTTCGATATATTTATCGACAGAATTAAGAGATAATATCAAATGATTGAATTATCAGATACATTATGATATGATTACGGGCCTATGTTATGAGGTCCACTGTGATTTAAGAAATCTATTCTTTTTGACAACATTCGAAAAATGGTAAAGTGATTTATAAGTAAGAACAAATGTGTCAATTAACGGAAACTAGACAAGGGTTAGTGAAAATTCCTGTTTAATTTACAAGGCATGTTTTATAATATTTTCCTCGTGACCTTGATAAGATAACTATGTTAACTTTCATTTTATTTAATATGAAAATAAGAACATGGAGTGTAAATAACTTAGATGTTGGATATCGACAAGTTAAGTAACTCGACATTTTTCATTAAGATGATTTCATACGTTTATTTAACCTTTGGACTTTACCCCATGATTCACCAACAGACTGTAATTTAAAAACTTGAAACCTATTATGAATATATATAATTCTACTTTTCTAAAATGTTTTATGATATAACGATTTTCATTATTTTAACCTTTTAACAAAATGATTCTTAAATATATTTAGTTTTGAAAAACAAAATTATCATATTTATTTGATTTACTTTCAAAAGTACAAAAAACGTTTTCAGTTTAAAAAGAACTTTATTATTAAAACGTATATATCTTTTATAAATATCTAGAACTACTTTTGACAACTCATTACTTAACCAGTATGATAAAGATAATGATATTTATATTTTATTTTATTTTATTAAATATATATATAACGATTTAAATTAATATTATATATATTTATATGCGTATTATACGTACATAGTTTTATAATTTTACTATACTTTAACTTTACCTTTACTTTACTTTTACTTTACTTTAACTTTAATAATTCACTTTAATAATTCATACTTTAATAATTCATATTTTAATAATTCACTTTAATAATTCATACTTTAATAATTCACTTTAATAATTCACTTTACTAATTCATACTTTAATAATTCACTTTAATAATTCATACTTTAATAATTCACTTTAATAATTCATACTTTAATAATTCACTTTAATAATTCATACGTTAATAATTCACTTTAATAATTCAAAAATCTATTATAAATAGAATTCAATAGGTTTAATTATTTCATAAAAACTTGAAAATATATTTCTCTAAACTCTCTCAATCGAATTACATATATATATTTTTTTGTATTATTTCAAGATATTATTAGTATACATAAAATACTACGACGGAGTTATATTCAGACGATTTCAAAATAAGTTTTCAAACGGGATAGAGCTAAGAAAATTATGGGTTATAGCTATGGAGGTTATGGGTATTGATCGAGGGTATTGCTCGTGAGGTCAACCTAACGTTTATCATTTTCGTTGCGTCTACGTACTTTCCTGCAATATTGAATCACAATATTGATACGTTCGTAAATCCGAGACAAACCCTGCACTTGTTCAGTGCCGTGATATACATAATTGCTACGAAATACAGTATTGTGAGTTTCATTTGCTCCCTTTTTAATTGCTTTTACAATATATATATTTTTGGGCCGAGAATACATGCGCTGTTTTATAAATGTTTTACGAAATAGGCACAAGTACTAAAACTAACTCTATGTGGGTTTAAATCAGAAATATACCCTTAGCTTGGTAACATTAAACTACTTGTCTATGTACGGTAGGCGCGAATCCTAAAGATAGATCTATTGGGCCTGACAAACCCCATCCTGACTATGAGATGCTTTAGTACTTCGAGGTTATTTTAAACACACCTGATCTGGTGTACTTCAGAGGGTAAAACATGAACGTTAAGGCTTGTTACCGGGTGCCTACAACTTATAGAATACTTTTATACACTTGCGAGTGTACATATGTTTATAAATGGAAATCTTGTGGTCTATTAAAATATTGAAATGATTGTTATGATAAACCTATGAACTCACCAACATTTTGGTTGACACTTTTAAGCATGTTTATTCTCAGGTATGAAAGAAATCTTCCGCTGTGCATTAGCTCATTTTAAGGATATTACCTGGAGTCATTCATGACATACTTTGAAAGACGTTGCATTCGAGTCGTTGAGTTCATCAAGATTAATATTAAGTCAATTATAGTTGGATGTAATATGAAATGTTATGCATGCCGTCAATTTTTGATGTAAAGAAAGTTTGTCTTTTAAGAACGAATGCAATGTTTGTAAAACGTATCATATAGAGGTCAAATACCTCGCGATGTAATTAACTATTGTGAATCGTTTATAATGTATATGAACGGGTCCTTTCAGTTGGTATCAGAGCGGTGGTCTTAGCGAACCAGGTTTTGCATTAGTGTGTCTAACTGATAGTTGTTAAGATGCATTAGTGAGTCTGGACTTCGACCGTGTCTGCATGTCAAAAGTTTTTCTTATCGTTTTTAGTCGAAAATCATCTACTTACCATCCTTAGGAAATTATCTGCTTATCATTTTCTTAAGTCTAGACGCGTTTTCCTATATTTATTGCATAATAGTGTATAGACGAATTCTTATCTTAGCATATCTGTTACTGTGAACTTTGACTGACATCTTTCAAAGATTCCTCCGTAATTTATGGGATTTTGGTATTATATATACATATGTAAATTCTGTATTGAAGAATACCAAATCTAAATTCTACAATCTATTTCATACAAAAAAATTCTTTCCCTGATCATACAAGATGGATCCCTCAACCAGTTCGAGTTCCTCGGATTCCGACAGCTATGTCAATATGGATTTTCACATGAGCTCCGAAAGCAGCGTGACCGGAATGGATCAACCAATTAGCCATCATCTATTCTGGATGAATTGGGGATGGGTTCGTAATCTACTTAACCATTGGAGACAAGAAGAAGGTAATCCCTTTCATCCACCACATTGCCCTCTTGGCAATGAACCTGAAGCACTTACCGGCGAACCTGTCCGAAACACCATTTTCTCTCTCATTTCCAGAGTATCTCGTCATGATTATATACTACACAAAATTCTAGATCTTATTTATCCACTCGTCCGAACCGACAATCACCCCGGTGTAATAGAAGAAGTCAACGAGCTTCGCGCTCGGGTAGTGGCTTTGGAGAATATGGTGCAAAGGTTACAAACACCAGCAGCAGCACCAGCAGCATAACCAGTACCACCATCAACAACATCAACAGTACCATTACCACCACCAACAACAACCGCATCGCAAACCTCAACTTCACAATCTGTCCCACGAGCATCGACGTCATACGCCATGTAGATACCAAGGAATACCACAACGATGAAGTATTGATTCATAACTTCATTGGGGAAATATTCTACGACGATTATGTAATTTCTAAAGTTTAGAAATGATCTATCCTAGCCTTAACCATAAATCAAATGAGTTTAATTTAATATTAACTCATTAAATCTATATTACATCTGAAGAAATATACACATATATATTTTCATAAAGACTGTAATAGAATTCTTTTGTACAAAATATTAATTGTGAATTTTTTTTTAACGGGTAGGTAATAACTGAGAGATATATAAATTCACAATTAATATGTTACATTCTTCGAATCTGATTCAGCAAGTCATCCATTATACTCCCTACTTTCACAACAATATACATTCTTTTATAGAAATCAAAACAACCATACTCATTCAAAATCTAATTACATATTCTGATTTTGAAATCACAGAATTCGATTCAAGATATAATCGAAATCATCACTCTTAGATTCCTACATCTTTCAAAACTATACTTTGACTTCAAAACTGTCCTAGAACCTCATTTCTATTCATGGAAGTCACAAAAATATTTGTATCATTCAAAATCTTAGAACATCATATGTATATTAACAATTACAATATGTGTTCAAACACTTCGAAATTCCTAAAGACATGCGAGATGATGATCCAACCACACATTACCCAATGTCGTGCACCTGAAAAGCTCTCGAAACCAAAGTTATAGTTTAACACGTATCCGTGTAAGATCCTTTGATATTTATTACCAAATATAATTTTTCAATCTCTTTCCAAAATAGACAGTTTTGTCACAGCTCCAGCAAATCACCTTCATTTGTTTATACGAATAAACCCTTCATCATGGTTACCGGGGAACCTTTCATATCTCGCCACATTAGCAGTAAACTTATCAACAACTTCATTAACCTTCGACTTAAGCCTCTCCGAAAAGCCACTATACTTATTCATTAAAACCCCATCATGTACTCACCTACATCCTGTAACAATAATTGTCACACCAATTACTGGGAATTAGCAATCGGTATTTTGAATTTCGCGACAATTTTACGTCAAAAGTTATATGTATACATCTAACGTCTATCTCCTAGACTTACATACTTCGAATGTGAATTTTCTGAAAAACATCCCAAACTATGAACTAGTTCTCCGAAATTGGAAAAATGCTGATGAAGCAGCAAAAACTGTAAACGACTTTAACAGTCAAAAGTTTGATGATAAAGAATAGTATGGTGGTAAAGCTGAGAAAAGGAGAAGGTTTGAAACTATAAAATGGATTGAGCAGACCAAGAAGGAGGCTGTGGACAAATCACAAAGACTAAACCTGCCTTCAAAGGATCCAAATGATTCAGTGTCTACTGAAATCGTTAGCAAACACCTTACATCTTATTCTAAACCTTCACAGACAAATCTTCTTCATCATCCATCTATGTTAAGAATTCTAAGATATTATCGTATCTTTTATTATAAATATCTTCGATATTCCTGAAGATATTTTCACAACTATTCTTATCCGGAATCTTTTATCTCTTCGCAATATCTGCGTTACAACATAAAAAGAAACTGTGTTAGTTTCTAAATTCTGAAGAAAAAAAAATTCGAATTTAAAATAGGAATGTTTTTAAAGTAGTGTTGGGAACTGAAGCATGAGTTAGTATAATATAATGACACATGATCAACGTGATTATATTACAGTAAGTCATGGTGAGTTTCTAATGGAACGTGATGATTCACAGAACATACCGTCATCATGTACTATTTACACGACTCTTACATTCTACCCAATTTCCAAACATATTAAGAACATATCATCTTGATAGCTCTATATTTTTTGATATTCTGGTAATTTGCCAAATCAAGATCGTGCCATTATGATTTTCTTCTTGGAACATTAACTATGTTCATCCAAAAATTCATATCTACGAATTCTGGACCATTATCCGCTTGACTTAAGGCCGGGAAGAGAAAACGAAAGCATGAAGCTCCGAAATATAATGGAGAATATAAAGCCCGATAACAACCCCGAAATTACAAACTGTGTATATCAATGCGTATAGCAATATAAAGACACGGGAGAATGAAAAACACAATAACCCCAAGGTAATGGTAGAAGAAAATAACTTCCTCTGGTGGTAGATGAAAAAGAAGAATGACAGATATGAAAGTTAAGAGTATATCAAGAATCAATTTTGGATGAAGCATATTAACGAATGCTTTAAAGTATGAATTGGGGAGAAAGACTAGAAGGTGTGAGCTGTGGAAATAAAGAAACGAATGGGGTGAATTTGTAGTAAAATATCAGACAGAGAAATCGAGAAAGATTATCGCATTTAATCAAAGAAGATCATGATTTCCTTAATCGCCGAAGAACCAAATCTTATTGCAAAGATTTTCTTTAAATCCCATGAATTCCGGAAATCAATCATAACTACGTCATCGGTTAAAACAAATATACGTTTACTCATTTCACTCTCTTGCGATAGCTTCACTTATACTCTTCGCGTAATCAAATTGTTTTATCTATATTACTCAATGATGATAAAACTCTATTTATCAACTCATATTCGTCATGAAAACATTTTTATAGGTAGCCATGACGACCTCGATCAAATTTCGGGACGAAATTTCTTTAACGGGTAGATACTGTGACGACCCAGAAATTTTTGACCAAATTTAAACTTAACCTTTATATGTTTCCGACACGATAAGCAGAATTTGTAATGTTGAATCTCAAAAAGTTTGGAACTACATTCATGTAATCAATTACCCTTTGACCGTGTTCGACGATTCACGAACAATTATGAGTATATAGATATGTATATATAATATATAATATTAACTGAAAACATTAACAAAGTATTAGATATATGATACTTTACATGAACGTATTTGTTTCGATATATTTATCGACAGAATTAAGAGATAATATCAAATGATTGAATTATCAGATACATTATGATATGATTACGGGCCTATGTTATGAGGTCCACTGTGATTTAAGAAATCTATTCTTTTTGACAACATTCGAAAAATGGTAAAGTGATTTATAAGTAAGAACGAATGTGTCAATTAACGGAAACTAGACAAGGGTTAGTGGAAATTCCTGTTTAATTTACAAGGCATGTTTTATAATATTTTTCTCGTGACCTTGATAAGATAACTATGTTAACTTTCATTTTATTTAATATGAAAATAATAACGTGGAGTGTAAATAACTTAGATGTTGGATATCGACAAGTTAAGTAACTCGACATTTTTCATTAAGATGATTTCATACGTTTATTTAACCTTTGGACTTTACCCCATGCTTCACCAACAGACTGTAATTTAAAAACTTGAAACCTATTATGAATATATATAATTCTACTTTTCTAAAATGTTTTATGATATAACGATTTCTATTATTTTAACCTTTTAACAAAATGATTCTTAAATATATTTAGTTTTGGAAAACAAAATTATCATATTTATTTGATTTAGTTTCAAAAGTACAAAAAACGTTTTCAGTTTAAAAAGAACTTTATTATTAAAACGTATATATCTTTTATAAATATCTAGAACTACTTTTAACAACTCATTACTTAACCAGTATGATAAAGATAACGATATTTATATTTTATTTTATTAAATATATATAACGATTTAAATTAATATTATATATATTTATACGCGTATTATACGTACATAGTTTTATACTTTTACTATATAATTTAACTTTACATTTACTTACTTTTACTTTACATTAACTTTAATAATTTATACTTTAATAATTCACTTTAATAATTCACTTTAATAATTCATACTTTAATAATTCACTTTAATAATTCACTTTAATAATTTATACTTTAATAATTCACTTTAATAATTCAAAAATCTATTATAAATAGAATTCAATAGTTTTCATTATTTTATAGAAACTTGAAAATATATTTCTCTAAACTCTCTTAATCGAATTACATATATATATTTTCTTTGTATTATTTCAAGATATTATTAGTATACATAAAATACTACGACGGAGTTATATTTAGACGATTTCAAAATAAGTTTTCAAATGGGATAGAGCTAAGGAAATTATGGTTTATAGCTATGGAGGTTATGGGTATTGATCGAGAGTATTGCTCGTGAGGTCAACCTAACGTTTATCATTTTCGTTGCGTCTACGTACTTTCCTGCAATATTGAATCACAATATTGATACGTTCGTGAATCCGAGACAAACCCTGCATTTGTTCAGTGCCGTGATATACATAATTGCTACGAAATACAGTATTGTGAGTTTCATTTGCTCCCTTTTTAATTGATTTTGCAATATATATATTTTTGGGCTGAGAATACATGCGCTGTTTTATAAATGTTTTACGAAATAGGCACAAGTACTAAAACTAACTCTATGTGGGTTTAAACCAGAAATATACCCTTAGCTTGGTAACATTAAACTACTTGTCTATGTACGGTAGGCGCGAATCCTAAAGATAGATCTATTGGGCCTGACAAACCCCATCCTGACTATGGGATGTTTTAGTACTTCGAGGTTATTTTAAACACACCTGATCTGGTGTACTTCAGAGGGTAAAACATGAACGTTAAGGCTTGTTACCGGGTGCCTACAACTTATAGAATACTTTTATACACTTGCGAGTGTACATATGTTTATAAATGGAAATCTTGTGGTCTATTAAAATATTGAAATGATTGTTATGATAAACCTATGAACTCACCAACCTTTTGGTTGACATTTTTAAGCATGTTTACTCTCAGGTATGAAAGAAATCTTCCGCTGTGCATTAGCTCATTTTAAGGATATTACCTGGAGTCATTCATGACATACTTTGAAAGACGTTGCATTCGAGTCATTGAGTTCATCAAGATTATTATTAAGTCAATTATAGTTGGATGTAATATGAAATGGTATGCATGCCGTCAATTTTTGATGTAAAGAAAGTTTGTCTTTTAAAAACGAATGCAATGTTTGTAAAACGTATTATATAGAGGTCAAATACCTCGCGATGTAATCAACTATTGTGAATCGTTTATAATGTATATGAACGGGTCCTTTCATATTTCTTTATAATACCGCACATTGCTATCAATTATAACGAGTACAATTACGCTGATTTAAGAACTGACGTGCAGCGCACGGGCTCTTAAATCTAAGTATATATATATATATATATATATATATATATATATATATATATATATGGCCATTTAATTACTGTAGCAGCACACAAGTAGCTGAAAGAAGAGGTCGATCTGTTTTACTGAATGATCACACGTGTCATTTTTGTTTTATTCATTTTACCGTAATTTTTATGCGAGCTTAAATTAGAGTTAAATTATTTATATGAATGACGTATTAATTCTAGAACTTACTATTACCATCTTTTTGGTCTTTGATAAAGTTCCAGAATTCTTACCGCCTTTGATATTGCCACGTTTGCTTTTTTTATTGACAAGCAAGTAGCTGTTTGCATTGGAGGATCAGCCACGCGTAATTAAAAGTTATGTGACTCACTTCTAACATCTTTATATGTATTTGTGCCTCTTTAGCCTTATTTTTCATGCCTCTCTTCTTCTCAAAATCAATTGTTCATGTGATTGAAAGTACGTCCTTTATTATCATTATTAGTTTCCATGTTTTGTTCATTGGTTTGTTTAGAACTCTTATTTTGGCAAAACTATATCTGTTGCTTACTTTCATATTATTAAAGTTAGTTGTTGTTATGACAATTTGTCTGACGCACCCACCTCAGCGGAAGCGAAGATATAATTTGTTTGAGACAAACTTGCGAGAAATAATAGAAAGCAAATAAAGTAACCAATAACACGACGATTTAAAGTGGTTTGGCAAACCCTGCCTACGTCCCCCCAAGAGTCTCCTTTATTCTTATAATATAAAAGAACCAGTACAAGAAAAAGTACACTATGAGTTAAACCCAAACTCAAGTCCCTTAGATTTTTGGTATAAAATCTAAGTTTCCTGTACACTCTTTTACACTCCTTACAAGAATAAAACTTTCGACCTCACAAAGAAACACACTCCGTTGATATTATCAATCAACTATGTTTACTACATTTGTGATACTTTGATCCTCCGTTGGATCACTTGATCCCACTCTTGGATACTTATAAATCTCTCCATGGACACCTATTTATAACCTTGCATACATGTGTGTTAGGTACATGTAAACTAGAAACATATAAATGGCTACCATCCATTTTTGACTTGTAAATACTTGCACATGTAAAAGCTCCATGTGAAACCAAATACCATTCTAACACACATGTATTTCATGCATTCCATATTCAACATAATGTGAGTCACCTATGTTGACTATTGTCCAACAATCTCCACCTTGACGAACATTTATCTTCTTCTTCACCGAAAATACTAACACCTAATACTTTCACCATTGACCTCCGTTATCCTCGCTGCACACACCTTGAATCACCTCGGTCCTGAACCCCGATTTAAATAAAACAGCCAATAATTGTGTGCAACTAACCCTGCGAACTTACCTAGTTGACACCGGAGATAAGTCTCGAATCACCTCTTCCACCACAGTAGGATTTTCCTTCTCACCATCGTCTACCTCGGTCAAACATGTCCCAACATGTTCCCGACTTGTTTCCCGCATGCACGCTTTCAAAACCTTCGAGACATGAGTACATCTTGTACTCGCCACCAGACGATATAAACCCTCATACTTCTCTCCCGTCATCAGGACCTCATCTTGATCAGAAGTATAACTTTTGGAGACTGTGAGAACATCTCCCACCGGTATATTAACTGCTACCGCAGCCGATGAACCCCCAAATTTACCTTCATCATTCCTCCAGAGTGGACAGTCCTTCCTTAGTGACCCCACTCATGACATTTGAAGCACTGGATACCCTTCACGCCGTCTTCTGATCTAGACCTACTATTATCGCTAGATCTCTTCTCGGCAAACCTTCCCCTTCCATGACCAACCATAGCAAAACCCATGCTAAAAACGGTCATCGGATCTTCGTCTCTTATCCTGCGAACTGGGAAGAGAGGCAAGAAGAATATGGGTCTTATCTTCTTCCTCCTTTAAACCTCAACTTATTCAAGTTGATTAACTAGACCATTAAACACATCCATGTGTTCAATAATATACCAATCGTCATCCGCCATCTCAAATGGCTCCACCGTAAATTGCATACCGCCGTTTCTCGCTATCTCCAAACAAAAAACTATCCGAAACACCTGGATGCTCTGATACCACTTGTTATGACAATTTGCCTGACGCACCCACCCCAGCAGAAGCGTGGATATAATTTGTTTGAGACAAACTTGCGAGAAATAATAGAAAGCAAATAAAGTAACCGATAACACGACAATTTAAAGTGGTTCAGCAAACCCTGCTTACGTCCACCCCAAGAGTCTCCTTTATTCTTATAATATAAAAGAACCCAGTACAAGAAAAAGTACACTATGAGTTAAACCCAAACTCAAGCCCCTTAGATTTAGTATAAAATCTAAGTTTCCTGTACATTCTTTTACACTCCTTACAAGAATAAAACTCTCGACCTCACAAAGAAACACACTCCGTTGATATTATCGATCAACTATGTTTACTACATTTGTGATACTTTGATCTTCCCTTGGATCACTTGATCCCACTCTTGGATACTTATAAATCTCTCCATGGACACCTATTTATAACCTTGCGTACATGTGTGTTAGGTACATGTAAACTAGAAACATATAAATGGCTACCATCCATTTTTGACTTGTAAATACTTGCACATGTAAAAGCTCCATGTGAAACCAAATACCATTCTAACACACATGTATTTCATGCATTCCATATTCAACATAATGTGAGTCACCTATGTTGACTACCGTCCAACAGTTGTTAGTTTTTATGATCCGGAGTTTTATATTGAAGGATAGATAATACTTTTGTACATGATTCTGAGAACCGCTCGGGTTAATTAGGTGTGACTAGAAGGATGCAAATAATTGATGTTGATGTTGAAATGTTGAACTTCAGCCTAAATCGAGAAACCAGGTTAGTATAGCTTGTATCAACTTTTTACGTCCTTTGTTTATTGAATATCGATTATTCGAAATGGCATGTTGAAGGGAGGTGGAAACTGGAAAGGATATGATGAATAGTAATCGGATATAGCTAAAAAGGAAAACTGTACGTGAAGAGGATCTTATACTATTATACTTACCTAAGAGGATATTCAATGGTACGTGGTTTATAGCCTGTTTATCTCCACAACGATATTAAAAAGAAGTTAGGGTGCGAGCAGTGGTTCGTGTCAACAATGTTATTAAAGAGATGATGAGCTTGTACTCGAGAGGATTAGATATTGACAAAATTAGATTTAGACAAGTATATAACAGGATTATCACACATGCATCCGCGTTTTGTTTGTACCGCCAGTGGAAGACATTTATTTTACCTTTTTTTTTTTTTTTCTTTTGCTATTTTTTACTTCAATAAGAATCAATACAAAATGTTTTTGTACATGAGAGTGTAGTAGTAGTATCTTACGGATTTTAATTTATTGATTTTTTTTTGTGCATACTTAATTAGCTAAAAATAAAATTGTAGGTTCTATAAAATATTACTAGGGGACGTATTCAATAGTCCATATTCATTCAATATATATATAAAATATTACAATATACGGAGTATAACATACGGAGCATAACATACGGAGTATAACATACGGAGCATAACATACGGAGCATAATTTAACTCAATTATGATTCATCATGTCATGAATTTGACGTGTTTTTGAGATTCCTTTGAAGGTGGTAATTGATTCGATATTAATCTTTTTATGAGAACCATATTTAAAAAGTTGATTGGTTGAAATGTACGGAGTATAAATTAGTGATGAAGAAGATAAAAGAAAATTAAGAAGTTATGAATTGTTATAATTCAGTAGGCTTATAACTACCTTTAGTGGCCTAGTTCTTGACTGTAGACTACTAATAAGTATATAGAGAGAATATGAGAGAATATGAGAGAATATATTTAGTGTGTTTTATAAACTCATAACACACATATTTATACTCAAAAAATCTACTATACAATATCTATAATAATAATAAAATTAACATCTAATTTAACTTTTATAACACTCCCCCTTGGATGACAATTTTATTAGAGAATAACTAGTACTGCCTCGTTAAAAACCTTGCTAAAGAAAACCCATTGGGATAAAACTTTAGCTAAGAGAAAAAGAGTGCAGCATAGAGTTGACTCCCCCTCAAGTAGGCAACGCCTGAATTGTTACATCTTCTGAACATGCCTCATGCCAATATTATGAATGTGTGTTCTGAAAATAGCAGTTGGAAGTGCTTTGGTGAAAAGGTCAGCAGAGTTTTTGCTGGACTGAACATATCTCATTTCAATCTGGTTGTCCTTAATGAGATTTTGAGTGTATGAGAAGAATCTAGGAGGTATGTGTTTTGTTCGGTCACTTTTGATATACCCTTCTTTCATCTGTGTTATGCAAGCTACATTATCTTCATAGATAGTTGTTGGACTTTTATCGCGTTCTAGTCCACAAGAATCAGTAATGAGTTGTGTCATTGATCTCAACCAAAAACATTCCCGAGTAGCTTCATGTAATGCAATCACTTCGGCATGATTTGATGATGTTGCAACAAGTGTTTGTTTTTGAGAACGCCATGATATTGCGGTACTTCCATTTAGGAATACATATCCATTTTGAGATTTAGCTTTATGTGGATCAGATAAATAACCTGCATCTGCATAACCAACCAAATCTTGTTTCGATTCGTTAGAATAAAATAATCCTAAATCAGTAGTTCCTCGAAGGTATTGAAATATGTGTTTGATCCCATTCCAGTGTCTTTTGGTAGGAGCTGAGCTGAACCTTGCCAACAAATTAACTGCAAAAGAAATGTCAGGTCTTGTACAATTTGTAAGATACATAAGAGCTCCAATTGCACTAAGATATGGTACTTCTGGTCCTAGGATATCTTCATGATCTTCACAGGGACGAAATGGATCAGTGTCAACATTAAGTGATCTAACAACCATAGGAGTACTTAATGGTTTTGCCTTGTCCATATTAAAACGTTTTAAAATCTTTTCAGTATATGTTGTTTGATGTACAAGTAAACCATTAGACATATGTTCAATTTGTAAACCAAGACAATACTTGGTTTTTCCGAGATCTTTCATTTCAAATTCTTTCTTTAGAAGTTGAATGGCTTCATGGATCTCTTTATTTGTACCTATGATATTAAAACCATTGACATAAATAACTACGATATATATCTGGTCATTGTTTTCATAATTAAAACACATGTGCAAATAAGTTTATATGTATACACTTTTCTTATCAAGTAATCACTTAATCCGTTATACTATTGTATCAATCCATATAAAAATCTTTGTGATTCAATGGAATACATTTCTTTAGGTTTTGCGTTAGATGTTTCTGATACCTTAAACCCTTCAGGTATATTCATATATATCACTATCAAGTGATCCATATAGATAAGTAGTAACAACATCCATGAGATGCATTTAAGTAACTACCAGGTTGATTAAGTATCTAATAAGTAATTGTATCCATTACATAAGGATAAGTTTTCCTCATAATTTATTTCTGGTCTTTGTGGGAAACCTTGAGTTACAAGTCTAGTTTTGCCTTGTATCTTCATTTGCACATTTCTTTTTCGGATAAAAATTCATTTATATCCCATACGTTTCACATCTTTAAAAGTGATAACGATTGATCCGAAATTTTTTCTTTTATTGAGTGATTCTAATTCAGCTCGTATTGCTCCTTTCTGTTGAGCTCAATCATGTCTATTTTGATATTCAATGACAGATTTTGGTTCCAGATCATCATCTTTATTCATGATGTCATTGTAACATTATATGAAAATATCTCATCAAGATTTTTCATTTCATTTCGATTCCATAATATTGCATAATTTATTGCAATTTATATATTTACATTTATCAATATCCTCTGCAGAAGGAATATTGATTTGTGGTTCTTCTTGAACACTTTTTTTTTACCTCATTATCAGCTGATTTTTCTTTTCTAGAATTTTTATCTTTGGAACCAATTTGTCTTTCACGTTTCAGACGTGGCGAAGACTCATGAGTGACATTATTGCCAGCTTTTGGAATTTCAATTCTAGCTTAAGCATTTACTGCTGGTATATATGATTTAGTCACTCTTTTTGTATCTTTAAATGCATAAAGTAATTAATTTGCAAGTTCTTGCATATGCATTATTTTTGAACTTTCGTTTCGCATTCTTTTGTGCGAGTTCTATATACCTTAATTGATGTTCACATAATGAATCATCTTTTTATTTATTTTTCATTTCTCCCCCTAATATAGGGAACAATGTTTCATTAAAGTGACAATCTGCAAAATGTGCTGTAAAACATCACCCGTCATGGGTTCAATATATCTTATGATTGAAGATGTTTCATATCCAACATATATTTCCATCCTTCTTTGAGGAATCATTTATTGTGGTGGTGCAATTAAAAATACACTGCACAACCAAATGTTCTAAGATGGAAAATATTTCGCTCTCGACCAAAATTAAGTTGGTAATGGAGAATATTTATGACTTGCACTTGGTTTAATGCGAATTAATGTCGCATCATGTAATTTTACATGTCCCCATATAAATATTGAGAGTTTTGTACTCATTTCCAATTGTCTAGTTATTAGCTGCAAGCGTTTATCTATTGATTTAACTAAACCAATTTTGTGTATGCACATGAGTAACTGGATGTTCAACAACAATCCCTGTAGACATATAATAATCATTCAATACTTGAGATGTTAACTCACCAGCATTACCAAGTCTCATCCTTTTAATGATGTAATCAGAATAATGTGTTCTCAATTTAATAATTTGTGCAAGAAACTTTGCAAATGCCATATTACGGCTTGATAACACACAAACATGAGACCATCCGCTAGATGCGTCTATTAGAATCATGAAATATCAAAATGGTCCACATGATGGATGAATTGGTCCATATATATATTCCCTTGAATTCTTTCAAGGAATATTGGTGATTCTTTCTCAATGTGCTTTTCATTAATCACCATATGCACTTTTAATCATATGCGCTGCGCTTTTCATCATATGCGCTTTTCATCATATGCGCTTTTTATCATATGCGCTTTTTATCATATACGCGCTTTTCATCATATGCGCTTTTCGGTGCTACATAGATATTTCTCATTATCTGTTATCATTTACTGATAATCATATCCATTATGATATATATATATATATATATATATATCAGAGAAACTCAATTAATTTCTCTTTGATTTTGAGAAAACAAGGCATTGTTTATCAGAAAATTTTTACCATTTGGTAATATGAATTTTTGCCTTTTTCGTTCCTTATATCAAGTTTGCAAGACCTGATATAGTATTTATAATTCCTTCATTTGATTTAAATCAATGAAATATTTCTTAGATTTGATCATAGTGTGTATGTTACCATTATCTGCAAACAAGTTACAATCTGAGAAAGAACCGCATTAGAAAGCGACTCAACAATCGTACTAGTAACCTAGTAGCAATAGTCATGATAAGCCCAATTAATCATCATAAAACTGGACTCCACATAATTTATTTATTTTTTTTTTATTTTTTTTTTTGCATAAAATAATATATATCAAATATAAGGTAACATTTCAAATATTAAATTACCATGTAAATCGATCTAATATATCAAAGGTCTGTGAATTATATTCACTTGAAAGATATGCATATTAAGTATACAACTAATTTATGTACAGATCAAATATATTTCTAATCTTAAAAGATCATGATGATTATCAATTATGCATTAAATATTAAAATAATCCAACATGCAATTTATCGTGATTTAAAAAAAAATCAAATTGCATCAGTGTATAGCACATATAATCATGTATATGGCGAGAGTTTAAAAGAGTACACCGATCACAAAATAATATGCCAATCTAATCCACTAACTTATTAATCAATTAGATTAATAATAACATAGGTCATGATATAACAAATTAATATAACCACTTTTTCCAAGTTTCATGTTAGACCAATTAAAAACTTACAAGGTAGCAACCATAACCATGTAGCATATATAAGCACAATATATACATATATACATATATAAGTATAAAATTACTTGATGCATACATCAAATACACCAAGTATACTTTGTCTTAAAAAATCATGATTATGATTCATCAATATTCATTCCATAAATAGAATATTCCTAGTCAATACAAAACGTAAATCAATGATTATATTCATCATGCATAAGACTCAAAAATAGTTATTCTATCCGAAGATAACTAGACACAAATATGTTCTATAACATGCTCATATGTAGTCGGTTTATACAATCATACAAGTTAAAACAGTATACCACAATATGATAACATGAGAGTAGCAGATCATAGTATTGCAATAAATAAATATATAAATATATATATATATATATATATATATATATATATATATATATATATATATATATATATATATTTCTTCTTTTTGGAATAAAATAATATTCACAACTATTTAATTACTTCATAGATCTAATGTGTTAATAACTCAAACGAGAAATATCCAGTTTACGACTACATATATATTATAATAATAAAATATATTCAACAACTTAGGTAGAGTTTTGGTATACACAACTTTTGATTTCATAACCTGCTTCATATTATCAAATAAAATATAAATCATATTATACCAATTTTATAGGCTGACTAATCGTTTACATATTCAGTTAACAAAAAAAAAAAGGAATATATTCAGAACTTATGTTCCTTTCTTATTTTAACTTTTAAGATTTACTTTTAATAAAAATACAAACTACTTTTTCTATTTTAACTTTTAAGATTTACTTTTAATAAAATACAAACTACTTTTTTTTTATTTTAACTTTTAAGATTTACTTTTAATAAAAATACAAACTACTTTTTCTTATTTTAACTTTTAAGATTTACTTTTAATAAAAATACAAACTACTTTTTTTATTTTAACTTTTAAGATTTACTTTTAATAAAAATACAAACTACTTTTCTTATTTTAACTTTTAAGATTTACTTTTAATAAAAATACAAACTACTTTTTCTTATTTTAACTTTTAAGATTTACTTTTAATAAAAATACAAACTACTTTTTCTTATTTTAACTTTTAAGATTATAAATTTAAGAATAAACATTAGTATGCATGAAATAAATAATGATTAATTGCATAAGTAATCATAAATGTTAGATAACATATAAAGACCTCATCGTATTCGTATTGATCGGAATTAATCTCGACCCATGGTACCGTGTTGTCAAATGACGTGTTGCGTACATAAAGTACCGTGTTGTCAAATGACGTGTTGCGTACAATCATGAGGTCTTATTAACATAAATATAAATGTTAGTGAAGTTAATAAGAGTTAGATTACAGAAAATATAATTCAGGCGGTATAACCGACCATATATAACTTAAATAACATAAATATAAATGTTAGTGAAGTTAATAAAAGTTAGATTACATAAATATAATTCAGGCGGTATAACCGACCATATATAACTTAAATAACATAAATATAAATGTTAGTGAAGTTAATAAAAGTTAGATTACAGAAATATAATTCAGGCGGTATAACCGACCATATATAACTTAAATAACATAAATATAAATGTTAGTGAAGTTAATAAAAGTTAGATAATTTCTTACCTTGATTAGTGACGTGTGCTTGCTTAGATAAACCTTGATTATACGGAGCACTTCGTGCTGATAACGTGTTATAATTCAGTAGGCTTATAACTACCTTTAGTGGCCTAGTTCTTGACTGTAGACTACTAATAAGTATATAGAGAGAATATGAGAGAATATGAGAGAATATATTTAGTGTGTTATATAAACTCATAACACACATATTTATACTCAAAAAATCTACTATACAATATCTATAATAATAATAAAATTAACATCCAATTTAACTTTTATAACATGAATATTATTTTAGTATCAGGTACACATGTAATGTATTTGTCGTTTTATAAAGAGGGGATGTATTTTGGCTAATTTTTACTATGCATACGCCATTAATTATTTTTTATATGGCTCAGATCATGCGATATTTTATAGTACCGAGTATAAATCATCATCGCCTATAATCAATTAAGATGAAAATTATTTTACCAACATATACGGTAAACTACTTTTCCAATGTTAATTATCTTGAACATATTATACATGGCATTCATGGGCTGTGCATTGCACAACCAAAAGACCTCCTAGTAAACATGAACATGAACGATCAGCAGAAGAAGAATAAAAAGATTATTTATTTGTTAGAGAGCATCACGAGATGCTAATTTTGTGACGAGACTGGAGAAAAAGAAAGTTAAGCTATATGCTGATAGAGATGAGAAGATCAAAGGCATGACAGATGAGCAAGTACAGATTATCAGAAGCTTAAATAGATATCTTCAGCATAAAACCTAGCAGCACTAAAATAATTTCTCTCTGCTGTGCCCAGATGTTTTTGATGTTCCTAACTCTGAACCACCATCCACACAAACAGAACAATAGCAACAACCAGTAGAGGCTAGTCAGTCCTCTACTAGTCCAGACATTCCAGTAGAACCTAATCAATCTTTTGCTGTGGGGAGGTTTAAACTTCTACTCCCCTCTTGGCAACACAAGAACTAACATTAACACATGAACCATCACCCGAACCAATTGATAAGTTAAGGGTCAAATCAAATCCTAGGGATCACCAACCCTTAAGGTCAAAAGCCCTATTTAAGGCAGGTGATGAAGGTGCTGCGCCACGTAAAGACTCGATTGGGGTTGTTGTAACGCCCGTCGACATATTTTAGGAAAACAACAATTTTTTTCCAGCATAATGTGTGGCGCGCTAAATCTTGTGCGCAACATAATTTGGCATTTTCTGAAGTTTTGTTGATTGCTTTTGAAAACTGTTTTGCTGCACGGCGAGCTGCCTTTATGCACGACGTGCCATAATACTAAATCAGACATGTGCTTTCGAACTCAATTTGACACAATTCCCTTTCTTCACAAAAACCACCAAACCATTTCACATCACTTAACCGGTTTTGACATCAATATTCAATTAGATTAACGCAACATTGTAAGTACAATAAGTTTACAATCTCGGGTGTTATATGACCCGGAAAATAACCAAGTCTTAATTTCGACCCAAATTACTTTCAACAATAGACACCGTGGTAAGAGAATGAAAACCGGGACTACTACCCATTTAAGGCATCTTTTAAAGAGCGAGTTCTCTTAGTCAAATGCACATCAACAAGTAATGTAACAACCCAACATTGATTTACCAAAAACACGACACAAAAAAAAATTTCTGTGACTGCCCATCTGGACGGCGTCCAGAAACCGGGACGGCGTCCAGCCTTTACAACTGGGACGGCGTCCAAGGATTTGGGACGGCGACCCAATGCACTAAAAAGTACTGATCAGTTTTTGTTTACACGCGAGCGAAAAACTCGCTCCCCGACACTTTTCAACGAAACCATTTTCACAATATGACATATTAAGTAAAACTAAGATATTGCCACCATAACAACAAGTTTTACAACCCCGGGCTCACAATGACCCGTTTTAAAAATAAAGTAGCAGTTTTGACCCATTTATCTCTTTAGACGGATTAGAACTCTACAACCCAACCCGATAGCAAGAGCATAATCCCGGGGACTACCAAAACCCCCATCCGCGTCCAATTATCCGAAAGCTACCCCATCAAGCCCAATCGCTCCTGCACGTCTAGTCTAACAACTAGCTAGCATCAATAACACAATACCTGTAAAAAGGTAAACAACGAGAGGGGTAAGCCGAGGCTTAGTGAATGCAATAATTATACACATACATATATAATATACCTACTTGCAAACACTTACTCACATACCGCATACATGCTAGCAACACAATTAGCTTATCATCACAATTACAAGCTATAACCTCCAATAATCAAGCTAGCATAACAAAAGCATATATAATATGAACAAATATAATATGCTTACGCTACAACACAAATAACCATGGTTAACCAATAGTACAAGGGAACGACGCTCGCGAAAACGCCATCGGTGTTCATAACATCCGTTAGGGCACTTAACACCTCGCACCACTAACCCTTAGGGTGGCACCTTAACACCTCGGCACTTCACCCCGAGTGGCATCTTAACACCTCGATGCTTCACTCATCATTTTACGGAGTGGTGTCTTAACACCTCGACACTACACTCCTAGGTGGCATCTTAACACCTCGATGCTACACCCGAGTGGCATCTTAACACCTCGATGCTACACTCTTCACGTGAAACATGGTGTCTTAGCACCTCGACACTACACATTTCACGCTACAACAAATAGATACATTATATACCTACGCATATAATTATTCCACTCACCTCGAATTGCCCGCACAAGTTGTAACGACCCTGGAATTTCCAACATTTATTTATTAATAATTATTATTATTAATACGTGTGATTAAACGAATGTACGTTATTACATTTACATGTTGCCATGATTGCCCGAACTTGACTTTAATGGCCCGAAACGTCTTTGTAACACCCGAAACTTTCACGAATAATATTTTTAGATATTATTTACATTCATGATTAGTTTTATTAATCATTTTAATTAACTAAGGCTATTAGTTAGTTACTTGGGCTTTAATTGGTTTAACTTGTGATTTATTTGAACTTGGGCTTTGTTAGTGTAATGGACTCATGTTATTGGACTTCCAAGCCCACCCTACATTATTAATGGACTTAGTTAGCCCATGTCCTACACTTGTAAGTATCAATTAGATGGAGACTACTTAGTTTAATACTTGAAAGAATCTAGTTAGCTTGTTATCCCCATGCATGACCATTCATTAACCAGCTTTATGAAGCTTTACATTCTAGTGACCACAAAACTTCTCCCTTCCCCCCATTTTCTGCTGAAAAACTGCAGCCCCTAAGCTCCCTTTAGGAGTGTTTTGTTTCATTTTCTTGTTTACTACTTCACTCACAAATCCTCTCATTTTCACACACATTCATTTGCTCTCAAACTCCTTCTCTCATTTCTCTCTCAAGTTGTAAGTAGCAAGCTTTAAATTTCTCTTCTTTTCTTCAAACAAAACCGATTTCTAGCACCCTTAAATCATCATCATTCTTTGATTGTTATAATCTTTTGTTACTTGTGTTGATTACTAGTTGTTATTATCTTTATTTACTTGCATGTTTTCAAGAATCAAACTTCTTAGTTTAATTCTTCTTTTATCTTGAATCTTCAAGAACATACAAGACATAAACTCTCTAGTTTATGATCTCCACTAAATACTTGTTCAAAGTTTATAAAGTTCATGGTTGAAAGACATACTTGAAGTTCATGAAGTAAACTTTAAAGTTTACTTTCTAAAGATCAAACCTTGGTTTGAATCTTTAAAGTATGAACAACCATGAACCTTTTCTTGTTTATTTAAGTTTACTTCTTCAATTTATGCACTTTAATTTCATGTAGTTAGTTTATATGGTCAAGTACTACAAGTTAGTCTTGATCTCATATCTCTTGAACAAATTAAGTTAACCTTGGAAGTTCAAGAACACACAAATAAGTTTTCTTTAAATATAACTTTGGATCTAGACTTTTGAGTCTTGGATCTTCAAGATCAAACTAAGAACTATGTTCTACTACTTATGATCTTGATTAGTTAGTTAACTTTCAAGTTTATAGTTCAATATTTCTTTTAAAGTTCATGTATGTGTTAGATCTAAGACTTTGATGTAACTTTGGTTCATCAAACTTCATACAACTCTTAAGTGAGTTGTGCTTCATGTCTTAGACTTGCACTAGGGTTATGATGGTCAAGACTTGGTTAAGATGATTTAGATACATCAATGAGTTGTACACTTGAAGCTATATGCATCAAGGATGAGAACCATGATGAACATCAAGCACCAAGACCACCGGAACCCTTTTAAACTCACTGTTCTGTCCAAAACCTACTGACCTGATGCTTCTGGAACAGACCAGTAGACCTGGGCTGTTATAACCTTGATTTTTAGATAGAACGTTTCGAGTAGATAACTTTTCATATAGGACTAATCTTAATCCGAGTTACGGTTTAGGATTTATGGCCCTCCGATCGTTACTATGTCCTTTAACGTTGTGCAGAAATTTCTGACCTACTCGCACTTAGACCGTCGCCACGGTCAAACCAAGATGAGTTTGCTTCTGTAAATTTAAACACACTTAAGGGACTCATATACGGAGCCATGGACACTGGTCTCACCTTAATTCAGTAAGGGTAGAGGCCGTGGTGACTGACTGAAGTCAGACTTTGTTGAAAACTACTTTCATAAACGAAACTTACTTTACGCCTTTTGTTTGATGATGAATGATGATGACCCTTAAGACCTTAATTACATACTTTTAAACCTATTAAGACGATTTACTAACTTAGTACTATTTGACTTAGGTTGAGGACTTCGGACCATTTACTTGCACACCTTTCCCGACTACTACTTTACCGCTACATATCATTGTGAGTTATAGCATTCCCTTTTTTACTTTAACTTATTTTGGGAACTGAGAATACATGCAGATTTTATGTTTTACATACTAGGCACGAGTACTTAAACTTATATATGTGTGGGTTATACAACGGCATAAACATTCCCTTTAGCTCGGTAACGTTTAATCATTGGTTTTTGAACCGTGAACGCGAAATCTTAGATATGGATCCATAGGGTTTGACATCCCCACTAGGGCTAGTCGCGCTAGCAGTCAGCAAGTGTTTAATACTTCGTAAACATACGCACTTGCCAAGTGTACTTTCAGGGGGTATAAACGTTAAGTTAGTTACCAAGTGCCCACGGTTAACATATACTTTATCATACTGTTTTGAAACGCTCTTTGTAGCACTGAAATCTCGTGGCCTACCTTACATACTGTTATACTTAAACTATAGCTCACCAACCGTTGTGTTGACGTTTTTAAGCATGTATTTCTCAGGTGCTTGAGGTTGCTTCCGCTGTGTACTAGTCGTGCTGTAGAACCCGCTGCTTAGAGTTGTCCACGCATGAACTACTTTACTTTGCATTCAAACATTCGTACTTTTGAACTATGACTTGTAACGACCATTGTGGTCACGTACACTTATTATTTGCTTCTACTTAGTGAAGCATGCTTTTGAAATGTAAAACATTTGATGTCGGTTATGACATCAGCTTTTTTTTTTTTTTATCATGAATGCAACTTCTTTAATTACAGCATATAGTACTTAATCTTGTAATGATCCCGTTGTTGATGATTCGTACACGATGGTTTTGTACGGGGCATCACATTTGGCATCAGAGCATTGGTTGTAGGGAATTAGGTTGCATTAGTGAGTCTAAGACCGACCCGAGTAGGATTCACTAATAGGACTAATCTACAACTTGCTAGTTTACGTGTTTCTGCTGAACTTACTGCATGCTGCTGCTTACTGTTACTGCTATATGACGTATGCTACTACCTGATTTCACTACTGCATGCTATTACTTGCTTTCGATTGCATGCTAGTTTTGTACGATTACTGTTATTGCCATGCTACTTATTGTTATACATGATTTAAACTGTTGGCCTATTATTTGCTTACTTTATGACATACTGACATGGAAAATTTATTTTTCCTTGTTCAGATGTCGGATGTTCCACCTGCTGGCATTTCGGGCAGTACAGACTCAGACCCCGTCGCCCTACCTACTGCTACACCTGCTGCTACTACTGCCGATACACCGGCCCCGACACCCACTAGTGATCCCGGCGCTTCTACTTCCGGAGCTGGTACTAGTGCACCTGCCCCAGTATCTGCTCCCGGACCCTCGAGGTCACAGCCCCGCATTGGTGGTATTGAGATCCCCGCGGAGTTCGGGGAAGGACCGTTTCGTAACCACATGCGCACGCCTTGCCGACGCACTCCCGACGGACGTTTAGTCGTGATTCCTCCAGGCAGACACAGACAGATGTTGGCCGTCTTCGGACGCTTCGGGTTACCAGCTCAGCCACCAGTGTCACCACCACACGATTCGGATGACTCATCATCCGCCGATTCTTCATCATCAGACGACTCCAACGATGATGAGGATCCTGCTGATAGACCTATTCAGGCACCCTCCACCCCGCCGAGGAAGCGGTACCGTTTCGACGGCACCGTCATTCCAGGGGTGAATGGAGGTCGTGCTTTTACTGACGCATTTGGCCATCGTCGTAGGGTTACTGCTCGTAAAAGGGTTGTGCCATACCCTGCCGACCCACAGATACGTAAGGTTCCCAGTTACATATTGACTATTCCTGGAACCGTACCACCTAGATTTAGATACGGACCACTTACATCTAGGGACGTACCGTCTACATCCGGAGCCGGACCATCTACATCAGCACCACCGGCACCACCCGCCCCACCTACACCGCCTGCCCCACCAGCTCCCTCTAACGAGGAACTGATGAGGGAGATTGAGACTCTCCGAGCTCGAGTCACTGAGCTCGAGGAGCAGTTGGCTCGAGGAGCAGTTCACCCACCTTCACCGTAGGACCTTGTATTTAGATTTCATGATGTAATCTAGATATAGTTTCATGTATTTCATATGTATTGTACGAACTTATTCAGATGTATGAAACTTATTATTATTAATGAATGGAACTTTGCGTTATTTAATTCTTGCACGATGTTCTATTTACATTGCTGTACGATGATTCTGTGGTATTTGTACCTAGATGCATTATTTAATAACATGTGATGTTTTGATTCCATGTTGGTCACTATATACTGTATTATTACTACTTGCATGATGGATTTTGACTTGAGTCAAAATTTTTGTTTAGAATACCATGGCTAACAGAAGATCCACACCTACCGCCGCCCAGATTGAGGACATGATCAACGAACGGGTCGCTGCAGCCCTAGCAGAAAGAAATCTCGAAGCTCCACCGCCACCACCACCGGTTATTCCACCCGTTCGAAATGGGTGTACATACAAGGAATTCCAGAGCTGCAAACCGCATAACTTCAGCGGCACCGAGGGACCAGTTGGTCTCACCAGATGGTTCGAGAAACTTGAATCAGTATTCCGAGTTAGCAACTGTTCGGAGGACAATAAGACCAAGTTTGCATCTTGCACGCTATCTGACGGCGCGCTAACGTGGTGGAACACGTTAGCTCAAGCGAAAGGTATCGATGAGGCGTATGCTACGCCATGGGAGGAATTCAAGGCGGCTATGATTGATGAGTATTGTCCAAGAACCGAAATTCAGAAGATGGAAATTGAATTCATGCAGTTGAAGGCCGTAGGGAACGACCTTAACAGTTATAATCATAGGTTTTTGGAGTTAGCATTAATGTGTCCGACCATGGTCACCCCCGAATTCAAGCGCATGGAGAAATACTTCTCGGGACTTCCTAAGTCCATCAAAGGAAATGTCACCTCATCCAAACCACCAAATGTTCCCGAAGCAATGCGCATGGCGCATACTCTCATGAATCAGATCCTTATTGATGAGCCGGAGAAGGCTAAGTTTGAAGCTGGTAGTAGCGAAAAGAGGAAATGGGATAACAACCACAACAACCACAACAACAATAACAACAACAGGGGTAGAAACTATGATCAAAACCCGGCGAAGCAACATGAAGGGTTCAGGCAAAACAACAACAACCCCAACCCCAACAACAACAACTCCAACCCGAACTACAAGGGCACGCTACCACAATGCAAGAGGTGCTACAAGCACCACACCGGGTATTGTAATGTTGTTTGTGAGAAGTACAAGAAGAGCGGGCACATCGGTAGAGACTGCAAGACTACCACGATGACAGGGAGGCTGAACACCAACGGGCCGAAAAAGTGTTACGAATGCGGGCAGACGGGCCATTTCAGAAACGAGTGCCCGAACAAACGAAAGGATGGCGGACCACCGCGTGCTAGAGCTTTTAATGTTAATGCAAGGGATGCACGCGATAACCCCGACTTGGTGACAGGTATATTCAAAATCAACAATCTTTTAGCTTCTGTCTTGTTTGATACTGGTGCGGATAGAAGTTATGTATGTAGACATTTTTGCGATAAGATTAATTGGTCATTAGTCCCGTTAAAAGAAAGTATGCTTGTCGAGGTCACAAATGGAAAACTTGAAAAGGTTGACCATATTAGTCGTGGAGCTATTATCAACATAGCTGGTGCAGATTTCGAAATTGACTTGATACCTATCAAACTGGGAAGTTTTGACGTGATCGTCGGTATGGATTGGTTGAGCAAGATAAAGGCCGATATTATCTGTGGAGATAAAGCACTTCGCATGCCACAAGGAGATGGCGAACCACTGGTTATCTATGGAGAGAGATGTACCTCGAAGTTGAACCTCATTAGTTGCGTGAAAGCGCAAAAGATTATGAAGAAGGGGTGTTTTGCTGTCCTAGCACATGTGAAAGCGGTAGAAACTGAGGTGAAGAGCGTGAATGACGTTCGAATTGTGAACGAATTTTCCGATGTCTTCCCAGAGGAATTGCTTGGATTACCGCCGCAGAGAGCAGTAGAGTTTCAGATTGACTTAGTGCCAGGAGCTGCACCTGTAGCTCGCGCACCTTATAGACTCGCACCTTCCTAGATGCAAGAATTACAGAGTCAACTACAAGAGCTATTAGATCGAGGGTTTATTCAACCAAGCTTCTCGCCTTGGGGCGCACCTGTGTTGTTTGTGAAGAAGAAGGATGGATCCTTCCGTATATGTATCGACTACCGTGAACTCAACAAATTGACAATCAAGAATCGGTATCCTCTTCCATGAATTGACGATCTTTTTGATCAACTACAAGGATCGAGCGTTTATTCAAAGATCGATTTGCGATCCGGATATCACCAACTGAGGGTGAAGGAAAGTGACGTGATGAAAACTACATTCAGGACCCGTTATGGTCATTATGAGTTTCTCGTGATGCCATTCGGTTTAACAAATGCACCTGCCGTGTTCATGGATCTCATGAATCGTGTCTGCAAGCCTTACTTGGATAAGTTTGTTATCGTCTTCATAGATGATATCCTCATCTACTCAAAGAGCGAAGAAGAACATGAGCAACACCTCCGATTAGTGCTTGAACTCTTAAGACAAGAGCAACTTTACGCCAAATTCTCCAAGTGCGAATTTTGGTTGAAGGAAGTACAGTTTCTGGGTTATGTTGTGAGCGACCAGGGTATCAAAGTTGATCCCGCCAAGATTGAAGCCATCAGCAAGTGGGAGACCCCCACTACTCCGACGCATATTCGCCAATTCCTAGGTCTCGCCGGTTACTATCGAAGATTCATCGAAGGATTTTCTCTGATTGCCCGTCCTTTGACCGCGCTGACTCACAAGGGCAAGAAGTTCATTTGGGAACCCGCACACGAATCAACATTCCAAACTTTGAAGAAGAAGTTAACCACAACACCTATCCTATCGCTTCCTGAGGGCAGTGATGACTTTGTTGTTTATTGTGATGCATCGAAGAGTGGTTTTGGTTGTGTACTGATGCAACGATCAAAGGTTATTGCTTATGCCTCTCGACAACTGAAGATTCACGAGCAAAACTACACTACACATGATCTTGAACTTGGAGCCGTTGTCTTTGCGCTCAAATTGTGGAGACATTATTTGTATGGAACTAAGAGCACTATCTTCACCGATCACAAGAGTCTCCAGCACATCTTTAATCAGAAGCAACTGAATATGAGATAGCGTCGATGGATCGAGACGCTCAACGACTATGATTGTGAACTCCGTTATCACCCTGGCAAGGCCAATGTTGTAGCTGACGCTTTAAGCCGAAAGGAGAGGACGGCACCTCTCCGTGTTAGGGCTCTGAACATCACCATCCATTCGAACCTCAACAGCCAGATCAGAGTAGCCCAAGTTGAGGCTCTCAAGGAGGAGAATATATCTCACGAATATTTGAACATACTTGTCTCTCGATTCGAGGTTAGGGAGTCTGGACTCCGATGTTATGCCGGAAGAATTTGGGTACCTTATTATGGAGATCTACGAAACCTGATACTTGATGAAGCACACAAATCGAGATATTCAATTCACCCCGGTGCGGGCAAGATGTACCACGACCTTAAAGAATAGTATTGGTGGCCGAATCTTAAGAAGGACGTTGCGACTTATGTTGGTAAGTGTTTGACTTGCTCGAAGGTTAAAGCCGAGCATCAGAGACCTTCTGGTTTACTTCAGCAACCGGAGATCCCACAATGGAAGTGGGAAAGGATAACAATGGATTTCATTACTAAGCTACCAAAGACGGTGGGCGGATACGATACTATTTGGGTTATTGTTGACCGCCTTACCAAATCTGCACACTTTCTAGCGATGAAGAAAACTGATACAATGGAGAGACTTGCTCAGTTATACATCAAAGAGGTTGTATCTCGTCATGGTGTACCTTTATCGATCATCTCCGATCGCGATCCCCGTTTTGCTTCTAGATTTTGGCGTTCTTTGCAAGAAGCCATGGGAACTCGTCTTGACATGAGTACTGCTTATCATCCTCAGACTGACGGGCAAAGTGAACGAACGATTCAGACCTTGGAGGACATGCTGCGTGCATGTGTCATTGATTTTGGAAAGGCCTGGGAAAGGCATTTGCCACTCGCCGAATTCTCGTACAACAACAGTTATCACTCTAGCATTAATGCTTCACCTTTTGAAGCATTGTATGGCCGTAAGTGCCGATCTCCTATTTGTTGGGCCGAAGTAGGCGAAAAGAAAATCACCGGACCCGAGGTAGTCCACGAAACGACGGAGAAAATTGCTCAGATTCAAGCTAGACTTAAGACTGCCCGTGACCGCCAAAAGAGTTATGCCGATCTTAAACGTAAGGACTTTGAATTTAATGTTGGTGATCGTGTAATGTTGAAGGTTGCACCTTGGAAAGGTGTGATCCGTTTTGGAAAACGTGGAAAGTTGAACCCACGATACATTGGTCCTTTCGAGATCTTGGAATGTGTTGGACCAGTTGCATACCGTTTGGATCTACCAGCACAATTGAGCTCAGTTCATCCTACCTTCCATGTATCGAACTTGAAGAAGTGTCTTGCTGCACCCGAACTTATCATACCATTGGAAGAACTTACTATTAACGACAAACTCCACTTTGTGAAGGAACCTGTTGAAATTATGGATCGTGAGATCAAAACTTTGAAACGCAACAAGATTCCGATTGTACGGGTACGATGGAATGCCAAACGAGGACCTGAGTTTACTTGGGAACGAGAGGATCAAATGATGCGTAAGTATCCTCACCTTTTCCCGACTCCTCCATCTACCTCAGATTAAATTTCGGGACAAAATTTTCTTTAACAGTTGGGTAATGTAACGACCCTGGAATTTCCAACATTTATTTATTAATAATTATTTATATTAATACGTGTGATTAAACGAATGTACGTTATTACATTTACATGTTGCCATGATTGCCCGAACTTGACTTTAATGGCCCGAAACGTCTTTGTGACACCCGGAACTTTCACGAATAATATTTTTAGATATTATTTACATTCATGATTAGTTTTATTAATCATTTTAATTAACTAAGGCTATTAGTTAGTTACTTGGGCTTTAATTGGTTTAACTTGTGATTTATTTGAACTTAGGCTTTGTTAGTGTAATGAACTCATGTTATTGGACTTCCAAGCCCACCCTACATTATTAATGGACTTAGTTAGCCCATGTCCTACACTTGTAAGTATCAATTAGATGGAGACTACTTAGTTTAATACTTGAAAGAATCTAGTTAGCTTGTTATCCCCATGCATGACCATTCATTAACCACCTTTATGAAGCTTTACATTCTAGTGACCACAAAACTTCTCCCTTCCCCCCATTTTCTGCTGAAAAACTGCAGCCCCTAAGCTCCCTTTAGGAGTGTTTTGTTTCATTTTCTTATTTACTACTTCACTCACAAATCCTCTCATTTTCACACACATTCATTTGCTCTCAAACTCCTTCTCTCATTTCTCTCTCAAGTTGTAAGTAGCAAGCTTTAAATTTCTCTTCTTTTCTTCAAACAAAACCGATTTCTAGCACCCTTAAATCATCATCATTCTTTGATTGTTATAATCTTTTGTTACTTGTGTTGATTACTAGTTGTTATTATCTTTATTTACTTGCATGTTTTCAAGAATCAAACTTCTTAGTTTAATTCTTCTTTTATCTTGAATCTTCAAGAACATACAAGACATAAACTCTCTAGTTTATGATCTCCACTAAATACTTGTTCAAAGTTTATAAAGTTCATGGTTGAAAGACATACTTGAAGTTCATGAAGTAAACTTTAAAGTTTACTTTCTAAAGATCAAACCTTGGTTTGAATCTTTAAAGTATAAACAACCATGAACCTTTTCTTGTTTATTTAAGTTTACTTCTTCAATTTATGCACTTTAATTTCATGTAGTTAGTTTATATGGTCAAGTACTACAAGTTAGTCTTGATCTCATATCTCTTGAACAAATTAAGTTAACCTTGGAAGTTCAAGAACACACAAATAAGTTTTCTTTAAATATAACTTTGGATCTAGACTTTTGAGTCTTGGATCTTCAAGATTAAACTAAGAACTATGTTCTACTACTTATGATCTTGATTAGTTAGTTAACTTTCAAGTTTATAGTTCAATATTTCTTTTAAAGTTCATGTATGTGTTAGATCTAAGACTTTGATGTAACTTTGGTTCATCAAACTTCATACAACTCTTAAGTGAGTTGTGCTTCATGTCTTAGACTTGCACTAGGGTTATGATGGTCAAGACTTGGTTAAGATGATTTAGATACATCAATGAGTTGTACACTTGAAGCTATATGCATCAAGGATGAGAACCATGATGAACATCAAGCACCAAGACCACCGGAACCCTTTTAAACTCACTGTTCTGTCCAAAACCTACTGACCTGATGCTTACGGAACAGACCAGTAGACCTGGTCTGTTCTAACCTTGATTTTTAGATAGAACTTTTCGATTAGATAACTTTTCATATAGGACTCGTCTTAATCCGAGTTACGGTTTAGGATTTATGGCCCTCCGATCGTTACTATGTCCTTTAACGTTGTGCAGAAATTTCTGACCTACTCGCACTTAGACCGTCGCCACGGTCAAACCAAGACGAGTTTGCTTCTGTAAATTTTAACACACTTAAGTGACTCATATACGGAGCCATGGCCACTGGTCTCACCTTAATTCAGTAAGGGTAGAGGCCGTGGTGACTGACTGAATTCAGACTTTGTTGAAAACTACTTTCATAAACGAAACTTACTTTACGCCTTTTGTTTGATGATGAATGATGATGACCCTTAAGACCTTAATTACATACTTTTAAACCTATTAAGACGATTTACTGACTTAGTACTATTTGACTTAGGTTGAGGACTTCGGACCATTTACTTGCACACCTTTCCCGACTACTACTTTACCGCTACATATCATTGTGAGTTATAGCATTCCCTTTTTACTTTAACTTATTTTGGGAACTGAGAATACATGCGGATTTTATGTTTTACATACTAGGCACGAGTACTTAAACTTATATATGTGTGGGTTATTCAACGGCATAAACATTTCCTTTAGCTCGGTAACGTTTAATCATTGGTTTTTGAACCGTGAACGCGAAATCTTAGATATGGATCCATAGGGTTTGACATCCCCACTCGGGCTAGTCGCGCTAGCAGTCAACGAGTGTTTAATACTTCGTAAACATACGCACTTAAGAAGTGTACTTTCAGGGGGTATAAACGTTAAGTTAGTTACCAAGTGCCCACGGTTAACATATACTTTATCATACTGTTTTGAAACGCTCTTTGTAGCACTGAAATCTCGTGGCCTACCTTACCTACTGTTATACTTAAACTATAGCTCACCAACCGTTGTGTTGACGTTTTTAAGCATGTATTTCTCAGGTGCTTGAGGTTGCTTCCGCTGTGTACTAGTCGTGCTGTAGAACCCGCTGCTTAGAGTTGTCCACGCATGAACTACTTTACTTTGCATTCAAACATTCGTACTTTTGAACTATGACTTGTAACGACCATTGTGGTCATGTACACTTATTATTTGCTTCTACTTAGTGAAGCATGCTTTTGAAATGTAAAACATTTGATGTCGGTTATGACATCAGCTTTTTTTTATCATGAATGCAACTTCTTTAATTACAGCATATAGTACTTAACCTTGTAATGATCCTGTTGTTGATGATTCGTACATGATGGTTTTGTACGGGGCATCACACAAGTCATAAACGTAAATCGCCTCCAAAAGCAACCGAGCAAACCTTTTACCTATAATACGCATATAGATATACAAACAATCAACATACATTCTCTACGAGAGAATTCGACTTCAACACCCTTAACCAAGGGTTTACACCTATCACCACAAACCGCCCATTTAGACACATAAAGTGGACTTCACCAATTACCACTACGGGTGGTAATTCCGACCCATCCAACAAGTACAATGTAACCAAAATTATATTTGACACCATTTAAACCAATCTAGGTCTTAACCAAAATTGCTTATCATCCAATTAATCCAAAATTAAAGTCATTACCAAATTTGACCCATCTAAGTCAATCCATTTTGACATAAGTCCCAAAAACATCTTTAATCACTAACGGCTAGTGACTAACTTTCCAAAATACCATTTAACACTTGAATCAAACATTTATATACTTGGTTCATCAAATCTTGACCCATAACTTAGTTTGACACCGAATCAAGCTTACTTGACCCAAAATACCCATTCGACCCATTTTGACCTAGATTAGGGTTTACACCCAAAAATCAAGTCAACACAAGTGTTCTAAGGTTTAACTAACACATGCAAGGTCCAAACTAACAATTCCATCAATTGAAACCCTAAGTCACCAATTCGGGTTTACATACATGAATCTTCCCTAAAAACCCCCATACTTCACAATAAATGGGTTATAACTCTAACTAGCACAAACTTTAACTCAAACAATAATCTTAACAAAGAAATTCGGATTTAGAGCTTACCAACACTACCACCACGTAGCCGTGAACGAGGTGAACAACTTTAACTCTTGAGACCCGACCCAAATCACACTTCTTCTTCTCCAAATCCCCAACTCTCTCTCGCTAGAACCTCTCTCTCTCACTAGGGTTTGATGAGAGTGTTTGAGAAGGTGAAATGGGGATAAGAATGAGAGTGGATCAGTTTTAATGGCTCAAAACCGACCCCCAAGTGAAAAGACTCAAATACCTTCTTTTAAAACCTTTAAAATACAGCTGCTGGCCCGTCAGGCACTTTGGACGGCGTCCAAAAAGCTTGGACGGCGTCCTAACCTTCATTGTTGGACGGCGTCCTAAAGTCTGGACGGAGTCCCAATGAACTGAGTCTGAAACTGAACTTGTTTTGGTCGTAACTTTCAAACCGTAACTCCGTTTTCGACGAATCAAATATCGTTGGAAACGTAATGAGATTTACTATCCAATGGTTAGGTTTTAGAACATCAACTCCAACTTTATTTAGGATCCAAATATACACTTACATGCCTCGTATTTCGAATGTCATTCGAAATAACTCGTAACTGAAAACGGGTGTTACAACTCTCCCCCACTTAAATTGGATCACGTCCTCGTGATCCGCACAAACACTAGAAGTTAAGCACTTCTCCCACGAACATTTCCGCTTTCAACGCGGAGTCACACAAGTAGTAAACTCATCCGAATCCTCGCTTCGTGCACTAACGCATCATAATACCACAATATTGGGTAATCAACCCACGAGTCGAAACAACCGTAACCGTTGCTCCTACGCCGAGTATCCAAACTCATACCATACACTTCACAATCGTCCTAAGAGTAGAACAATTTGCCGACAAACATCGTCGTCACGCCTCACGATCTTACGAAACACAACCAAGCCCGACATCCATAACATCTTCTACAAATCCGAAGATCTAACCACACGCTAATAATCACTAGCGTGCACTACCGCAATAAACGATATCTCATACACTCAACGTCCAGAATTTCCATTTAGGAAATACGAAAAATACCACATTTTCCTTCAAGTTCTCACGGCTGCAACACGCAACAAGCGTCATCCATAACTATATCGCCCTATGCGATCTTCTAAATTCACTACGCCGCGAACCAAGTCTTACATTAATCCAAATCGAGAAGAATTCATGCTTCCTTAAAATTTCATACTCATTCGGTTCATAACCGTACTACTCGACCGATCATTCCTGAACATTCTTTAGGCCAAGAACCAAACTCCCTCCGGCTCTACACCGGATCATTCCTTCAACGAAAAAATTTTAATAACCCCGCAATAACACTTAAGAAGCACCACTTTCCCGCCGATCGATCCACACACGACTATACGTCACTGGATTAATCCAGGACGACAATAATACACCACGAATTAGATGAAACATCAACACATCGTCATAGGGTTTCTCCTCTGAACCATACAATACGGCTTCCTAGTACTAGCATAGAAGCTATTCGTATACCAAAATCCCGTTAACGGCGAATCATCATCACAAAATTTCCGCAATTCGCCACACGACTCACAAAAATATTCACCACGCCGGGTGAACTTTCCTACCTAGACCGTCCGTTAAGAATGGTCTCAACATTTCAATGCAACTAACAGTCGCATCACTAGGGAGCACACTCTCGCAAACAAACAACATCTGCGTGTCTCGATGTGAGACAGTCAAAATCGACACTCTCCGCCTCACATTCGTCCATAAAGTGGAATAATCCACTGACAATCTTCACGATTGCGTTTCCCGACAGGGAAAATACGATATTCGCCACGATATCGAACTCGTTCTCATTCAATTATACTGTCCGGGTTTCATGACAACCCAGATTTTTCACTACGGGAGCACTCGCAACGACTCTTCATTCTCTCACTCCGGGATCTCAAACTTCACATTTGGTCTCATACCGCTCATTGGTACTACACGACCACCTTACATAGGAAGTCTTACACTTCCTTCGATCCCATCATCACAATCTTCACGCATAACATTCTAGAGTTGTAACTCACAATCGTAAAGCACGATCTCGAGTCGACATTAGCAACCCGTCACTCTTCCTCGTTAGGAGCTCCGAATACCCATTGAGGCTTAGCACGGTACGCTCCGACATTTCACCATACATAACACCACTGGAGTTTTCCTCGGGCGACAGTAAAAACTCCCCCACTTAGGATTTATCTCCCTATTCTCACCGCCAAGATGATAACATCCCGCGGAATTGAAATTCCACGTCACACCTGACCATTGTCACCGTTGGTCATAAACATCAATTCACCGCAAATTCACTTTAAGCTCTCAGAGCCGACAGGCACAATCACTTGAGACGTCGTACACGCGATGACATCGCACATTCATACCACAATTCACAACTAACTACCTTAATTGTTTGAAAAGCAAACTCCACCAAAGTCCTACATATGCATCTAAGCCTAGGCATATGTCACTCCGCTTACTCAGTCGTGCATCTCAGTCGAGATCACCCGCCCTTCCACGCAACGAACTTTTTCAACAATTGCTCACTCTCATGGAGAAGAGTGACCAATTCCGACACCATAATTGCGTCCACCACAATGTCAACACTTCATCATATCCTTCGGACTAACCGACCATTAAGTCCGTCACCGGCTCACCGGTCATCTCTACCCGTCTATCACTTAAGAGCAACAAGATTCGCTCACCCGTCACTTCATAAGAAGTATTCGTCACAATGCTCTTAAACTTCTACTTTCGCAACCATCGAATTACCATCACCTGTCGATCACTATTATAATCTCCGATGCTTCCAAGGGTATCTCACGGGCACCCTAAGCACAAAGTGATCACACCACTACCGGAGTTGAACATTACACTAGCAGGTATAAAAAGGCACCTGACGCAGTGTCATGCAGACTCCCACCATAATCAAATGAATTTTAGAAAATCGATCTTTAGGTTCCATACACCCGATGTCACCCATCTCTCTATAATAATGACCCGAAGTCATACCTACCCGTCAACCTTACGGTTTATTGTCTTATCGAAAGTCCCAAGCGATCACACGCTACCCGCAATTTCCATAAGGCCAAACGATATAGCCTAACGAAACCCTTCCTCTAACACTAAGGAGATGCTTGAGTACACCAAGTCTTACACCCTTCCATATATCGGCACAATCACAACAACAGGGGTATTCCGTTAGGAATGTTACCCTATAATCCACAACACACTAACACACTATCGTAAACATCGTCATATGGGTCCCACTCCTATGAGTTTAATGACCCGAAGACTCCTCGATTCGCCAATTCCAAGGCGACTCACAATTAGAATCCTAACACGATTCTCTAACCACACACACTCTCCCGAGTGTATCCCAACTACAATCATTAGACTCGTCGCATTCCTTTACGGAATTCAAGTCCTCGACGCACACACACACGCACATAACTCGGTCATCCAAGTTACGATATATAACTACAACCAATGACAATCTTAATAGTGCGCCCACTACATAGGGTGACGAAGTACGCACCAAACTTGTGAGTTGGCTCACTCACTTAACTAACCGAATCCATCGTAACACTTCACGACTCGCAACAAACCCGATGCAACTACAAGCACATCACCCGAGACAACTATCACTTAGGAACCAATAAAGATTCCTCATTTATCCCGAATCTACCCCAACCATGCCACGTTTCCTCCGTTCGGTACTCGTCATGTCATGCTTGATGTCAAGATACACTTTCGTAATAATGGTGATCGGTCACTATTACAAATGCGTACCTTACCATTTTCACATGGTCACACAAAGTACCTTACCCGGAATGACGCAACATTCACACAAAATAACACGCGATAACTCCTAGTACCCGAATGACCAAAGTCCTTACCGTGAACTAGATCACTCAAAACCGCCAAACCTTTGAATCTCTCCAATAGATTCATCTCTAAGACAACGCACCAATTAGATACCTGTATATATATATACACCAATATACAATAGTACTAAACGTACACAAGTACACCACAACGACAAGTCAACCTACAACCTAGGTGACTATCACTAAAACAACGTCCAAGTTCGACTTCTTACATTAGGCACTAGCAATCTAAGGCACTAATTTACTCACGAAATAAGGCCCCACATCATCACACTTTGGACAAAAACAAGTCCTAGTTAGTCACCTACTCTAAGGCACTAACAAATCTCAATCCGACCCGTAATCCTACAAGTCCCGCAAATAACGCACAACCGCCAATAAGTCTAAGACTAGGGACCTATTCCAAGGTCACCTAATTCCCTTAGACTATGCTCTAATACCACTTGTAACAACCCAACATTGATTTACCAAAAACATGACACAAAAAAAAATTTCTGTGACTGCCCATCTAGACGGCGTCCAGAAACCAGGACGGCGTCCAGCCTTTACAACTGGGACGGCGTCCAAGGATTTGGGACGGCGTCCCAATGAACTAAAAAGTACTGATCAGTTTTTGTTTACACGCGAGCGAAAAACTCGCTCCCCGACACTTTTCAACGAAACCATTTTCACAATATGACATATTAAGTAAAACTAAGATATTGCCACCATAACAACAAGTTTTACAACCCCGGGCTCACAATGACCCGTTTTACAAATAAAGTAGCAGTTTTGACCCATTTATCTCTTTAGACGGATTAGAACTCTACAACCCAACCCGATACCAAGAGCATAATTCCGGGGACTACCAAAACCCCCATCCACGTCCAATTATCCGAAAGCTACCCCATCAAGCCCAACCGCTCCTGCACGTCTAGTCTAACAACTAGCTAGCATCAATAACACAATACCTGTAAAAAGGTAAACAACGAGAGGGGTAAGCCGAGGCTTAGTGAATGCAATAATTATACACATACATATATAATATACCTACTTGCAAACACTTACTCACATACCGCATACATGCTAGCAACACAATTAGCTTATCATCACAATTACAAGCTATAACCTCTAATAATCAAGCTAGCATAACAAAAGCATATATAATATGAACAAATATAATATGCTTACGCTACAACACAAATAACCATGGTTAACCAATAGCACAAGGGAACGGCGCTCGCGAAAACGCCATCGGTGTTCATAACATCCGTTAGGGCACTTAACACCTCGCACCACTAACCCCTAGGGTGGCACCTTAACACCTCGGCACTTCACCCCGAGTGGCATCTTAACACCTCGATGCTTCACTCATCATTTTACGGAGTGGTGTCTTAACACCTCGACACTACACTCCTAGGTGGCATCTTAACACCTCGATGCTACACCCGAGTGGCATCTTAACACCTCGATGTTACACTCTTCACGTGAAACATGGTATCTTAGCACCTCGACACTACACATTTCACACTACAACAAATAGATACATTATATACCTACGCATATAATTATTCCACTCACCTCGAATTGCCCGCACAAGTCATAAACGTAAATCGCCTCCAAAAGCAACCGAGCAAACCTTTTACCTATAATACGCATATAGATATACAAACAATCAACATACATTCTCTACGAGAGAATTCGACTTCAACACCCTTAACCAAGGGTTTACACCTCTCACCACAAACCGCCCATTTAGACACATAAAGTGGACTTCACCAATTACCACTACGGGTGGTAATTCCGACCCATCCAACAAGTACAATTTAACCAAAATTATATTTGAAACCATTTAAACCAATCTAGGTCTTAACCAAAATTGCTTATCATCCAATTAATCCAAAATTAAAGTCATTACCAAATTTGACCCATCTAAGTCAACCCATTTTGACATAAGTCCCAAAAACATCTTTAATCACTAACGGCTAGTGACTAACTTTCCAAAATACCATTTAACACTTGAATCAAACATTTATATACTTGGTTCATCAAATCTTGACCCATAACTTAGTTTGACACCGAATCAAGCTTACTTGACCCAAAATACCCATTCGACCCATTTTGACCTAGATTAGGGTTTACACCCAAAAATCAAGTCAACACAAGTGTTCTAAGGTTTAACTAACACATGCAAGGTCCAAACTAACAATTCCATCAATTGAAACCCTAAGTCACCAATTCGGGTTTACATACATGAATCTTCCCCAAAAACCCCCAAACTTCACAATAAATGGGTTATAACTCTAACTAGCACAAACTTTAACTCAAACAATAATCTTAACAAAGAAATTCGGATTTAGAGCTTACCAACACTACCACCACGTAGCCGTGAACGAGGTGAACAACTTTAACTCTTGAGACCCGACCCGAATCACACTTCTTCTTCTCCAAATCCCCAACTCTCTCTCGCTAGAACCTCTCTCTCTCACTAGGGTTTGATGAGAGTGTTTGAGAAGGTGAAATGGGGATAAGAATGAGAGTGGATCAGTTTTAATGGCTCAAAACCGACCCCCAAGTGAAAAGACTCAAATACCCTCTTTTAAAACCTTTAAAATACAGCTGCTGGCCCGTCAGGCACTTTGGACGGCGTCCAAAAAGTTTGGACGGCGTCCTAACCTTCATTGTTGGACGGCGTCCTAAAGTCTGGACGGAGTCCCAATGAACTGAGTCTGAAACTGAACTTGTTTTGGTCGTAACTTTCAAACCGTAACTCCGTTTTCGACGAATCAAATATCGTTGGAAACGTAATAAGATTTACTATCCAATGGTAAGGTTTTAGAACATCAACTCCAACTTTATTTGGGATCCAAATATACACTTACATGCCTCGTATTTCGAATGTCATTCGAAATAACTCGTAACTGAAAACGGGTGTTACAAGTAAGCTAATCTCCAAGTTTACGTTTCCCCTTACTCGTACACGTATCCATAAAAAGAATCAACAACAAAAACGTACGCTAACGATTAGTAAGAATAATAACCATTCACATGTAGACACAAATTATACATATACCGCATATATCAACTAGCATGCTATTCAATAAAAAAAAAAGCAAGATCAAGACACACATGAAATCCACAAATAGCACGCACTAACACAATAGTTGAACATAAGTTCAACCACAACACCACACATTGTGTCAATTGAACATAAGTTCAATCACGCCACCCATGGTTAACCATATACATTGCATATCCGTCGATGAACGACAACTAGTACACTAAACACATGGGCACTTCTCCATGTGGACAAAGATTCGTTTGTTTGTTCACACATTACACATAAAATTTATGCACACATACATATACATTTATTACACTCACCTTGTATCTTCACTAGCAATAAAATTCCTATCACGTAATTTCGTCAATGCAATTCACCTACAAAATTAATTAAATTCAACCATTCAGCCAATCAACCAATTCTAACACCCACAAGTGCAAATTTGACCCATTTGCACTTAACATACATAACTAACCTATGGTTCACCCATAATCATTAATAAACTAGTGATTATGTTCCCAAATCACCATTAATATCGTTCCATGTATTACTTTACAAGTCATAAAACTAGATCAAAACCCTAGTTTGACCCATTTCAAGTCAAGAATAAATTTTGACCATCAAGTTCATCAAAACATCTATAACCAACAATTATACATGTTTATTCACCAAAGGAAACATTCACAAGACTTATATGAACACATTCTAATACTCAATCCAAAATTCACAATCAAGGGTTACATACCCAATTACTAGACCTTGTAAACCCACATCTTTAAGATATAAAAGTGTATTAACACACTCAACCCAATATAATTTCAAGATTACAAACTTAAATTTCGGATTAAGATTTACCTCAAGAGCAAAAGTGAAGTCTAGAAGCTGAGACACACAAGATGCACATCAAAATGTATTAAAATCACCTTCTTCTTCACCAATTCAAACTTTCTCACTCTAAAGCTTCTCACACTTAAAAGGGAGAACAAGTTTTTAGAAGTTGAAGGTGAAAAATGAGGTTTCAAGACCTCCTCTTTGGTCTTAACCCGTATTTGACTTATTTACATAACCAACCCCTTCATTTACAAAAGTTGAGCGAACAGCCCCAAATTACAGTTATGTTGCGCGACGCGTAACATCTTTGGGCGAAGCACAGTAACACTGGTTTTGAAACTATTGGGCATTAAGATGCTCCCCCACTTGAACTAGTTTACGCCCTCGCGATCCAAGCTGCATGAATAGAAGGAAGATATTTCAACTCAAAATCCTTCAATTCCAAAGTGAATTCTGAATCCTTTTGGTGCAGTCATTGCACCTTATAGGTATTTATAAGCCTATTTTAGGTCTCTTCACCTTCTCATCCAAAATCTATATCGGTTCCTCCACATACTCTATTTTATCATTTAGAGTAATCTCTTTCAATGACACCCACATTGAGTCATCCGCAAAAGACTTGCGAAGATGGGAAACATGAAATTTTTTATGTATCCCGCCAAGCTCTTCGGGTAACTCCAAACTATACACAACTTCACCAACACGAGCTAGAATCTTATTTAAATGGTCCGATAAATCGAGGACCAAGCTTGCCTCTTCTCCGGAACCGTATCACACCCTTCATTGGTGAGACTTTAAGCATCACCATGTCACCCTCTTGAAACTCAATCGTCCTTCTTCGCTTATCCGCATACGAATTTTTCCTGTCTTGGGCCTCTTTTAATCATGCACGGATAATTTCAATCTTTTGATTTGTCCATAAGACCACGCCGGTACTTCCAAGCTCTTTGTGCCCTACGTCACCATTACATATCAGGGTTCGACAATTTCTTCCATAGAGCATCTTGTATGGTGGCATTCTAATGCTAGCATGATAACTATTAATATACGAGAATTCCACCAAAGAAAAATTCTCATCCCAACTACTGCCAAAATCAATCACGCACGCACGCACGTAAATATCCTTCAAGGTTTGAATGGTCTGTTCACTTTGACCATCCTTTTAAGGTATAACGACCCTCATTTTTCCATTCTATATTTTCCCTTATTAAATGCCCAAACAATATAATTAAACTTAACGATTAAACTTTAATCAATAATTGTTAAGCGTTAAAAAAATTATAAAACGTATAATTAACTTTGTGTAATGAACGACAAGTTAATAAAAAGATAAAAATAATGAGCTAATTAACTTTCGTGAACAAAATGTAATACTTTAAACTTGTAGCCTTTAAACATTAAACTAGAACATTTAATGAGTTATTTTAACTAATCAAAAGTGCAAGGTTTAAAATGAAAAAGTTCCATGGAATGCCCTAACTTGTTCCCTAAGTAAACCTAACCCTAACCCTAATTCTAGAACCCTCTAATCCTCCCTATAAATAGAGGCCTAGGCTAGAGCTAAATATGTACCAAATCTCATTCACAAATCTCTCTCTCAAATCTCTCCCCTCTCTCCCTATTTTCAGCTCAAAAACCGAAATCACCACCCCCACCATCGAATTTCTTCAACATGATCTTCAAGGGTTTTCAAGCAATCTTCAAGTGATCTTCAAGGTTGTTCATCATGTTCTTCGTGTTCGTCGAAGATCTTCAAAGGTGTTCTTCAAATCTTCAAGGGTTTGATCTTCATCTTCAAGTGTTCATCAACTTTTTCTTGTTAATCTTCATAGATCTTCATCAAGGTAAAACCCTAGATCCAAAACTCTTAAAGTTTACTTTCAATTCATGTTATATTCATAATTACATTCATACTAGAACATATACAATTATATTGTTCATGTAAAAAAATATATGTATATACATATACATACATATATGTCGATTAAAAATATATATATATATATATATAATGTATAATCTACAAACCCTAAATATCTAACCCTAATTTATTTAAACCTAATCAAATCTCATTAATTGAATATATAGTCACTTATTAAAATTAATTAGAGTATACCAAGTATCTTTAGTTATTAAGCTTGCTAACCTTGTTTTAAGTATGACTAAATTCGTATTTATTAAAACACTAATTTTTCAGAAACTGAAAAAGTCTTATTCTCTTATTTTGAGTTCATATTTGGATTCCCCTTTCAAAACCAATCAAAATGCATATAAATATCATGCGATTTGGATTAAAATTGAGTTAGATATGGTTAAAACAATTTTTGAAGTTTCCATATAAAATAAATCCAAACTTTTTCATAAATTTTTATAAAAATCATTAACTTACTTAATAAGATAACTATTAGACATATTAAATTAATAAATTTATATTTTAAAGTTATCTTGTTTAAATAAGTTTATAATATATATACACGACACATATATTGTTCATATATTATTAAAACTCTAAATTAACTTTAACCTAAACCTAATTAATTAAACCTAAACCCTAGGACATTAATTAAACCTTAGTCATTTATTACAAACCCTAATCATTAAAATACCACTTTTATTAAATAACCCTAATTAATGAAACCCTAATACTACTTATACTATTAATTAACATGTATACACTGTTACTATTATTAACACATATAACCTATTACTTATATTATAACACGTAAAGACATTTTGAGATATGTATTAGAGGTGTATAGATCTTCGAACTTTCTTGACGAATGGTTTCTACGAGACTCTAGGCAGAGGGTTTGGATTTCCGATTTAAAGGGTCCTATAGCTCAAGCCCCAAGACCTGAAATTGCCATTCGAAGGGAAACAGGTGATTGGAAGCTTATCTAATACGGCAAGTATCCTAAAATGGAAAACACTCTTAAAGTAGAACTTTCTAGTTATAGAAACTTACTAAAATAAGGAACCTACTAAAAATGGAAACTTTCTAAAAATAGAAACTTACTAGGAAAGGAAACTTAGTAAAACGAACTATACTTAAAACACTATCATACTTAATTAACTACTTAAATTTGGGCAAAACACTTAACTACTCTTAAATGTCAATAGGTTGACTTTCCTGCTCACTCGTTCAACTCTCTATTCCGAGGAATAACTCTCTCTCTACTTACTAAGGTGAACTTCATAGCCCCACTTTTTATTGTGCACAACTTACTTACTTTACTTGGGGTGAGACACATGCTGTTTTTACTTTTTACACTTTAGACACAAGTACCAAACTGTTAAACTATGCTATACCCGGCTATATCCGACTAAGTCCCTACAGTGATATTTTTAGTTGCTGCGGCATGCTTAATTATTGGGGGTAGGCCTATCGGGAGTAACGTCCTCGATACATTTGACTAAGTCTTTGTATTACTTGATAATGAAATTTAAACCGACAAGGACAGACACAACTTGTCATGGGGCAAACTTGAACGTTTAGTCTAAATATCACGCCTTGGCATAACTTTTTGATCCTGCGGGAGATCAACCTTACAAACTAAATCTTGTGGTCTAAAACAACGATAACTACTTTTGTTAAACCTATAAACTTCACTCAACCTTTTTGGTTGACACTTTAGCATGTTTTGTCTCAGGTGCTGTTGATTCAAGCTTTCTTATCTACTATTTATGTGATGCTACTTGGAATTAGGATCAAGAGATATCACATTTATTACTTTTGCATTTGAAACAATTACTTTATTGTAATTTCCATTATTGTAACAACATTTCATTTTCCGCTGCGTACTCAATAAAGCTTATTTTTTTTATCATTTAGAATTGTTCTCGTATTATAATATGTTGGTATATTTTGATATTAGTGACGTTCCTTCCAGACCCTATTAGGAGGTCGTTACAGATTGGTATCAGAGTCAGGCTGTTATAGAGAACCAGGATTGCATTTTTATGTGTGCCTTACTTGTTAGCTAGGGTGCCTTAGCAATCTAGGAAACTATAACCTTTCCTGCCTTAGACTTTAAAGCACTTAGGATTGCCTTGTAATCTTAAAACATATGCTTTACAATCTTATCTTAAAACTGATCAAAAATCTCCTTCCTAATGTTAGGATGTCTAATTCTTACCAAGCGACCAAAATAAATCTTTTCAAGCCAACCGAAAAAGATACTGAAAGGTCTTCCACTGAAAGACCAGTCCAAAGTCCACCTTATAGCTTTGGTGGTCCTCCCTCATCAAACTATAGTCCGGATACTTTACCTAATTCTCCCGATCACCACCCGACTCCAAGACCGGATGGCAAGGGGAAACATCTTGAAGAAACCGGCCCGTCAAAGAAAAGATCCCGATCTCCTTCCTACGATGAAGTTGATGCCAAGTACGAGCTCATGAATCTGCGAAAAACTACCGAAGACCTAATTCGCCATATTGCAAGGATCGATGTTCAAATAAAGGAAAAAGACCTAGCGATCAAGAAGCTCATGGAGGAAAATGCTGAACTAAAGAAAGAGATAAAGTTGATGAAGTATGAAGGTGATAGAAATACCCGATGGGGGAAGTAATCTCTCTCCTACCTAAGAGAAGATGTTGACCTTAGATTGAAGATGGAGGAAAACCGCGTGAATAATCAACTTTCTATAAGGGACCACAAGTACCATGTAATCAACAATGAAGTTTCTAATCTTTATGATAATCTCGAGTTCCTGCATGAGAAACAAAAGGCGAAGAATGAGAAAGTTGAGAAGTTTATGAAGAAGGTTGAGGACGAGAAGAAGGAATATGAAGACTACTTCAATCTTAATATTTCCTAAGTTATCTTTCCAAATTCTTATCCATGTAAAGGCTATGCCTTAACTATTCCTATTTCCAACTCTTGTAATAAAGGCTTATTTAATGCCTCGTTCATAATAAAATAAAGTGTTTTGTTAATATCATATTCATCTTTATCTCGCTTAAATTTTTTTTCAAACTTATGACCTATCAGATTTATCAAACTTTTGTACACCCTTATGTAGTGAAGAATCATGGTTCGCCCAACTGCACCAACTCTTACCACGATGTCTGACTACGTCCATTTCCTAACTTTCACGACTTCATAACTTTCAAAGATATGAAGGTTGACCAAGTCTATAAAGACTGCAACTTAAAACTAGCTAACCATAACTCGACAAGTTCGTAACTGTTTTCATGGATGACATTTTGATCTACTCCAAGAGTGAGAAGGAACATGAGCAACATTTGCAAATTCATTCTTGAACTCTTAAGAAAAAGAACAACCCTACGCAAACTTTTCCAAGTGCAAGTTTTGGCTTAAAACCGACATGTTGTCGATCGAGCTAAGAATACTGCTATCCTTAACACACTATAAATCATCATTGATCACATATCCTGACCTTATGAAGTGATATTGAAATGGAAATATGAATTAGTGAAATATAATGACGGTGGCCAACGTGATTATATTCCGGTAATTCATAGGAATATTCCAATATCATGACGTATGGATAGAAAGTGAATCAAAGAAAAACTCTCAAGCTATCTGTCCAAAAACCCAAATGCAAGGGCATGAAAGGAGAAAAATGATCATCTTGATATTAGTAGATACGAAGGACTCATTCTAATCAAACTATATATCTATCTCATACTCATTTAACAAACTTTCATGTACCATGAAAATTGTAAACAAACAAATCTTGAAATTTTACATTCATTTATCCTAAATGAATATCTCCTGATCATGGATACTTAATCATCACTTGTTAAATCCAGATCCTCTCAATTATTACACTTTTGGTACGACTTTTGAACTCTCAAACGTCGATATCACAAACCCCATGTTCGCTATTACAATTTCTATTTGAAGAATAGAATCTCCATATGTGTAACGTTTGACTATCATAGTCAAGAAACTTCTGCACTCGTGCGCTTATAATAGACTACATGGCACCATGCAAGTAATGGTGTCATACTCAAACAATAACCGATTATTGTCAACTCGAAAATCAAGGGTGAAATACACCATCTGAAGTTGTGACTTGAGCTATACCCACTACCTCTGAAGAACTGCAGTAGCAACTGAAATGATTCCATCATACTTTAACGTATCCTCCTCTCGTGCCGATTAGGGCTGAATTCAAACGATCATTACATAGTTGAAAGCCACTGCTTTAGCATTTATTTATACTTGACTATGCGACTGTCAGATTACTCATACCGAGTTCTCGAACTCTCAAAGTTGTAAATCTTATTTGAAGTCCTTTCATATATAACTCTAAATCCTAGGGATTACTCATTTGATGATAATCACATTATCATCCTTCTTACTTTAATGTTAACATTCTGAGTCCAAGGACTCATGCCCTGATAAAAGTCAATTCATTAGTTTTCACTACCTCGAAACAATTATTACACATTTATCCTCCGAAATTTTAAAATCTTCAATCAATACAAATATCCTGTTTTCCAAAGATTTCTTATACGAATCTTTATTTTCAAGCTATCTCGGAATTTATAAAAATGATTTTTCTCTTATGCGATTTATAAAATCTTATACATAAATTTAACTTTACGTACTTTGACTAGTACATATCAAATTATACTTTCGCTTCTACAAATTTTCACTTTGATTAAATAGAAACTACTTTACAAAATTTACGTAACCTAGTTTTACTACGAACATCATTTCGTCAACTTCTCTAAAATTACCTTCACTAATTATATAAATACTTTCGCATTTTTATCAATTTACCTTTGTTTTATCAAATTAAACATTCTTTTAATCAACTCTTTTTCGTATTGTTCAAATTATTTCACGTAAATAGTACGTGATGTACATAACTCAAGTTTTACTAATAGCTCCGCTTCGTTTATATTGTTATATCAAAACGTCACAAATTTTTCAAAAACTACTTTGACTCATTATTAAAACTTTCGTATTGCTCTCCAATGCATTTGGATCACCTTTATTCTCATTCTCCGTGCAAGAACGAGACTTACCTCATTACGTACGTCATCTCTTCCTTGCTATGCTAATCATTAAGAAGTTTCTACTTCCAGTATTTCATGGATAAACTACAACGCTCTCGTAAACATCAATTCTACGATCTTTCGAACAAAGAAGCAGAGGTTCCTTCGTCCTATACACAATGATTCACATTTATTTGATTCCGCATTTAAACTCGTAAGTAAATAATAGACCGACTCGCCATTTATGCGAAAACACTTTTCTTACTCTGAATGAGTTACCTTAAACATTTATGAAGATACTCTACACATTTCTTCCTTCTTGGATTGCAACTAGATGTTATTCTAGTCAAGTCTAGATCTATGATTCGACATGAAGCTGAAATCATAAATCTTGAAGCTACATTTTGAAACTATTTCTAAAGACAAGTTTCGTATTATCCTGAGGTCAATGAATCCTCAACTAATGTCTCATTTATCTATTAGACATATCTTGAAAACTTAAGGTATCATGGTTACCTTTTGCAACTTAAAGCTGGTACTATCTCTAACAAACACCAGCCATACATCAAACCACGTAACTAAAATCTTTACGTACTCTACTCTATTTTATCTGCCCTACTATTGCGGCATAAAAACTCAAAATCTTAATTAGCTCAACGATACATTTCATGCTGATATAGCATCATCTTTCCTTTTAAAGGAAAAATAGTCAAACGACACTCTTGTTATTCCTTGGAAAAATCTCCGCATTTAATGCACTTTGTAAACGACCTAATAAGGTTAAGGATCATGAGTTCAAATGTGTAAACAAAACAATATACTTATTGTTAACACTCATTGGAATTCACGAAAGGGCCCCGATTGTACCAGGGAACGTGAAAATCAAACTCTATTCAAATCCGTTGGGATTCACGTAGCAGCCCCTAACATACATGGGAACGCAAAGACCAAATGATACGGAAATACCTCTATCTCTTCTCAACTGCTGATGCAAACGAGAGCTTTACCTAAAACTTTGGGATGAAGTTTCTAATAACGGAGGGGTACTATAACGACCCTCATTTTTCCATTCTATATTTTCCCTTATTAAATGCCCAAACAATATAATTAAACTTAACGATTAAACTTTAATCAATAATTGTTAAGCGTTAAAAAAAAAATTATAAAACGTATAATTAACTTTGTGTAATGAACGACAAGTTAATAAAAAGATAAAAATAATGAGCTAATTAACTTTCGTGAACAAAATGTAATACTTTATGTAGTGACCCGTCCTAATCCATCCGGACGAAGTCTACATCGATTATAAACGATTCAAAATAGTTGATTACATTGCGAGGTACTTGACCTCTATATGATACATTTTACAAACATTGCATTCGTTTTAAAAGACAAATTTTCATTTACATCGAAAGTTGACGGCATGCATACTATTTCATATTATATCTAACTATAATTGACTAAATAATAATCTTGATGAACTCAACGACCCGAATGCAACGTATTTTGAAATATATCATGAATGACTCCAAGTAATATCTCTAAAATGAGCAAATGCACAGCGGAAGATTTATTTCGTACCTGAGAATAAACATGCTTTCAAGTGTCAACCAAAAGGTTGGTGAGTTCATTAGTTTATCATAAATAATCATTTCATAATTTTAATAGACCACAAGATTTCATATTTCCATTTCTCATAAACATACGTCCCATGCATAGAGACAAAAATATCATTCATATCGATTGAACACCTGGTAACCGACATTCACAATATGCATATAAGAATATCCCCATCATTCCGGGATCCTCCTTCGGACATGATATAAATTTCGAAGTACTAAAGCATCCGGTACTTTGGATGAGGCTTGTTGGGCCCGATAGATCTATCTTTAGAGTTCGCGTCAATTAGGGTGTCTGTTCCCTAATTCTTAAATTACCAGACTTAATAAAAAGGGGCATATTCGATTTCGATAATTCAACCATATAATGTAGTTTTAATTACTTGTGTCTATTTTGTAAAACAGTTATAAAAACAGCGCATTTATTCTCAGTCCCAAAAATATATATTGCAAAAGCATTTAAAAAGGGATTAATGAAACTCACCATAATGTATTTTGTAGTAAAAATACATAAGACTATATTGAACAACTGAGCAATGCAGGGTTGACCTCGGATTCACGAACCTATATCATTCGTATATTTATTAATATACATATTCGTAATCGAACAAGTTCATACATTATATCTTTAAGTTATATATTATATATATTTATCTGATTTGTATTATATTAAGAGCATTTAATTTATTATATATGAATATTTATATAATATTAGTTAATATGATTAATACATACTTATATTTATTACAAATATATTCTTACATGTATAATATTCATTTGTCATAAAAATAATAATGATAAAAATATTAACTTTTAATTAAACAGATAGTTTTAATATCATGATAATTTTAGTAATACTATTAATAATAATAACAATGAAAGTAATAATAATGAGTTTAATAAAGTTGATAATTTTAACGCAAATGATAAGATAAAATGATAAAAAAAAATATCTTTTAACAATACTGGTAATTTTAGTAATAATTATAGTTTTAATAGAAATTTTAATAATCGTATTAATATTAATACTAATAATGGTGTTTAGACGGTAATTCAAATATTAAGATTAATAATAAGGATACTTAGTAAAATTAATAATGATAATGTTATTACTAATTTTATTAAAAGTGGTTGTTTACAGTAATAATTCTTTTAGTAATAACGATAATAATAATGATAGCCATAAAATGATACTGATAATACGTATTCATAATACTTAGTAATAACAATAATATTAATAATTTTAATTATATTAGTGATAATGACGGTCATAATTAATATTAGTAATGATAATAATTTTCATCATAACCGCAATAATTATTAATAATACTAATAATAATCAATAATAACAATAACAATAATAATAACAATAACAATAATAATAATAATAATAATAATAATAATAATAATAATAATAATAATAATAATAATAATAATAATTTTTGGAATTAGAAACTACCTCAAAAGAAAATGTTCTAAAAAGAAACACCCAAACCGGGATCGAATCCGCTACCTCTCGTTCCTCAACCACACACTCAACCGTCCCTCTGTTCTGTATTATCTGATTAATTCCACACACCATTTTTATTTAACCCGTAATATTTCTGTTCCTACTCTTCTTCTTCTTCTCCACAATCCAAATCGATCAGGGACAAGATAATTGACACTCATAATCAATCACGTGTTTCATTTATGGATTTATAAGCACAACAGAATTGGTTTAAGGTGTCTGGGATTTATGGAAATGAATTAAAAACAGTGACAGCAGTTTTCGTGAACAAGTATGGACTCAATTGATGATTTTGAATTTGGGACAGTTATATACCACAACTTCTACATGAAAAAGGTTCACAATTCATCTTATAAACTTTTTGAAACTTTAATTTAGCTTGAATCATAGTAGACAACTCGAATTTGATTGAAGAACCTTTGTTGACTTTTTCAAATTGAAACTTTGACTCAGGAATTCGAGTTTGATATCAAGAATTGGAAGTTTAATTTTTGCAGAAAGATTATGTACTAGATTCCTAACAAAACCGCATTTTTAGTTTTTGAAAAATAAATCGAAATCGAGCTTTTGATCTTAATGAACACGAACTGAGATTGCGACTGGTTCAGTGTTCATCTTCTGTTTTAAAATCGATCAAACACAAGTTGTTTTGGGTTTTAGTTGATAATGACGATTGATAAATCACTTACCTCCTCAATATCATTAAGTTACCTGTTTGCTTTATAGCAGAAGAAGTCGACATGAACTGGACAGGAAACATTCGTACAAAAAAAAAATAAATAGAATAAAAACTTGATATTGACTCTCAACAGATTTTTGGCTTGTATCTGTAAATCTAAATCTCTACTGGTACAAATGGGAGACAGAAACAAAGAAGTATAACAGTATGATCACGATGCAAAACAGAATTACATATTTTCTTGAATATATCATTATATAAATTAGTTATATATATAAATTGTTGTTTGATAAATATATATCTGTATAAATTGTATATATATATATATATATTTATGTTTATCTAATTTTTATGTATCTATTTATATATGTATTTATATGTATATATATATAACTAATAAGTTTTTGATATTTAGCAAATATATTTATAGTATTAATAATCTTACTAATAATTAATAATATTAATGATAATAATATTATTGTTAATAGATTAGTATAATATATGATAAGTAATAATATGATAATGAAAATATTAATAATAAAAATGATGATGATAATCTTATTATTGATATAATAATAATAATACTAGTTAAAATAATTTTAATATTATTAAGGATAACAATAATATTAATATTAATAATGATAATACAATTTAAACATATTATATTTTATATACATATTTTATATTAGAAGTAATAATGCAAATAGTAATATTGCAATAATAATTATAATGAAAGTGATAATAATAATGTTAATGTATCAGTTTTATTCCATCTTGTAATTTAATATAATATTATATTATTATTTTATTATCTAATGTCATTTATTGAATAGTTAATATTTATATATCTTATTTATTTAGAATCATATATAGACTCATAATATATATATATATATATATATATATATATATATATATATATATATATATATATATATATAATAATAATAATAATAATAATTTATTTATTTATTCTAATTATTATTTTTACATATTTAATTCCTAATGATTTATTAACATTTTTATTATTCCCAATACTTACATTTATATATGTATATACTTGTACATATTTATTTACAAATAATTATTCGTGAATCGTCGAGAATGGTCGAAGGTCAATTGAATATATGAACATTGTTCCAAAATTTTCGAGACTCAACATTACAGATTTTGCTTATCGTGTTGGAACATATAAAGATTAAAGTTTAAATTTAGTCAGAAATTTTCGGGTCATCACAGTACCTACCCGTTAAAAGAAATTTCGTCCCGAAATTTGACCGAGGTCGTCATGGATAACAAAATGAATGTTTTCATGACAAATATGAGTTGATAACTAGAGTTTTATCATCATTGTGTAATATGGATAAAACCATTTGATTTTGTGAAGAGTACAAGTGAAGCTATCACCAAAGAGTGAAATAAGTAGGTATAGATTTGTCATATCCTTTGACGTAGATAGGATTGATTTCCCAAGTTCAAGAGATTTGGAGAAAATCTTCGTAATAAGATTTGATTCTTCGAGTCTTCGGTAATCAAGGGAATTAGGATTCGCTTTAAATGCGATCATCTGTTTTGATTGATCTGTCGGATATTTTACTATAAATCCACCCCCTTCTTTTCTTTATTTCCATATCTCACATCTTTTATTCTTTCTCCTCAATTCATACTTTAAAACATTAGTTAATATGCTCCATCCCATTCTGATCCTTGCTATCCTCTTAACTTTCATATATGTCATTCTTCTTTTTCATCTGCCACCGGAAGAATCTATTTATTTCTACTATACCCTTGGGTTTATAGTGTTTTTAGTTCTCCCGTGTCTTTATGTTGCTATATACATCGATACATACGGTTAGTAATTTCTGGGTTGTTGTGGGGTTTTATATCTTCCCTTATATTTCGAATCTCTTTGCCTTTTTATTCTCCTCTCGATCTCTAGTAAAGCGAGTAATGGTCCAGAATTCGTGAGTATGAATTTTGAAATGAACATAGTTAATATTCTAAGAAGGGAATCGTAATGGCACAAACTTGATTTGTCAATTTACCAGAATATTCGAAAAAGATAGAACTATCAAGAAGATATGTTCTTAATATGTTTGGAGATTGGGTAGAATGTAAGAGTCGTGTAAATGGCACATGATGACGGTATGGTCTGTGAATCATCACGTTCCATTAGAAACTCAGCATGAATTACTGTAATATAATCACGTTGATCAAGTGTCATTATATTATACTAACTCATGCTTCAGTTCCCAACACTACTTCAAAATCATTCATAATTCAAACTCGAATTTTAAAGAAATTTAGAAACTAAAGTAGTTTCCTTTATGATGTAATATATATAGCATTAAGAGATAAATAATTTCGGACGAGAATATTTATGAAAATATCTTCAGAAGTATCGAAGATATTTATGATGATATTTTGGAATTTCTAAGTTCGATGGTTGATGAAGAAAGATTTTTCGCAAGATTTTAACATGAGTACGGAGCAAGATATTCGTTAAAGATTTCATCAAAAATAGAATCATCTGGATTCTTTATGTACAAGTTTAGTCCTTGTGATTTGTTCAGAGTCTCCTTCATGGTTAGCTCAATCTGTTTTTCAGTTCTAACTTTTCTGAGCTTTGCCAACATACTATTCTTTATTATCAATTTTTGGCTGTTGAGGTCATTTATGGTTTTTGTTGCTTCATTGAACTTTTCAAAATTCAGAGCATTAATTCGCAAACTGGGTGCTTTTCAGAATTTCAGAATTGAAGATCAAACTTCTAAGAAATAAATGTTATAATTGTACATATAACTGTTGATGTAGACATGCTGCGAGATTTCAAAATACTGATTGCTGATTCTCGATATTTGGTATGGCAATTCTCGTTATCAGATGTAGATGAGTAGATGATAGGATTTCAATGAATATAATAACTTTTCATAAAGTCAAAGATCAATGATGTTGCTGGTAAGTTTACTGCTAATGTAGTGAGATATGAACGGTTTTCCGGTATCGATGACGAAAGGCAACTTATATATCAGGGTTATAATAAGCTAATCCGAGTTAAAAGTCGAAGTTGACTTGTTGGAGCTATGACAAAATTGGCTAATTTGAAAAGGAAATTTCAAAGTTATTTTGGGTAATAATAACACTAAGGAATTAGCACAACTACGTGTTAAACGTTTATTCAATTTTCGAGAGTTTTTCAGATGCATAACTATATGCATAAATCTTTTCTTCCGTGGATGAAGTGCAGTTGATTCATCCTTTCGATTGAGGTGTTTTCAAGAATCATGAAAGATTTTGAACGCAGATTGTAATCGTCAAGATACAAATGAAGTTTAGGATGAAATCAATTGGCAGACTTGAAGAATTGTTTAGTTTCATATGTTATAATCAATATTTTAATTCATTTTAATTGTTCAATGTTGGTAGTTCTCAATTGATAGTCCACAGTTAGCAATTCACTTATTCCTATATAATATTTGAATTAATTAATATGTATCGTGACCCGTGTACATGTCTCAGACTCGATCACAACTCAAATTATATATATTATTATAGAATCAACCTCAACCCTGTATAGAGAACTCGATCATTACTGCATATAGAGTGTCTATGGTTATTCCAAATAATATATATAGATGCGTCGATATGATATGTCAAAACTGTAGTGACCCGAACTTTTCCGAACCTTTCTATGATATATGTTTAATGAAAACTATATTTACATGATTAAATGTTTCCAACATGTTAAGCAATCAAACTTGTTAAGACTTGGTTAATTGAAACGGAAATTTTGTAAACGTCTGATTACCCAGTTTGACCAATGATTCACGAACGCTATAAGTTGTATATGACATGATGATACATAAATGAATAAATATATATGTTTAACATGATATAGTATTACATTATATAGCAATTAATTTATACATACTTACATATCACATGCTTTTATGCTATCATTGTATGCTTATTTGTCTATGTTTACATTGTATACCATCTATTTTATACTGCATAGTATACCTACATGCTTCTTACCAACATGTTTTCGTATACTTATTGTACTTACACGACTGGTTATACTTACATATTTGACACGCACATATTTTAATTATATGTTATATTACATTATTTTGTTACATGCTTTATTTACCTATACATATCGTATTGATATATACTTTATTCATGGTAAAGTTTCTTTTTTATCTAGTTTACTTGTATACTTTTACTGCACATATCAGAATTCATGGTTCTTTATGGTCGGAGGTCCCTAGGAAGCAGCCTCTCTGCTCTACAGAATAGGGAGGGACGACTTCCTCTACCTGGGGACCGATAGCTATCCGTGGGTGGAGGAATGACTTCCCTTTTACTTTAGGGTAGAGGAAAGGACTGTCTACATCTAACCTCCCCCATACTCCACTCTAGTGGAATTGGGTATTGTTGTTGTTGTTGTTGTTTAACATGATATAATGATCATCAAGTATCTCATTAAAAATAGTAACAATAAGTTATATACTTAAAAAGGAGACTATTGACGTATGAAATTCGAAACGATACATATAACGATTATCGTTATAACCACGTCTTACTAAATATATATGAAGCATATTAATACATTGTTATATTATATATAACATGATAATATGATAATTAAATATATCATTAAGTGTATTAACAATGAACTACATAAGTAAAAACAAGACTACTAACTTAAGGCTTTCGAAACGAGACATATATGTAACGATTATCGTTGTAACGACATTTAAATGTATATATCATATTAAGATATATTAATATATCATAATATCATGATAATATAATAATTTAAAATCTCATTTGATATTATAAACTTGGGTTAACAACATTTAACAAGATCGTTAACCTAAAGGTCTCAAAACAACACTTACATGTAACGACTAACGATGACTTAACGACTCAGTTAAAATGTATATACATGTAGTGTTTTAATATGTATTCATACACTTTTGAAAAACTTCAAGATACTTATCAAAATACTTCTACTTAACAAAAATGCTTACAGTTACATCCTCGTTCAGTTTCATCAACAATTCTATTCGTATGCACCCGTATTCGTACTCGTACAATACACAGCTTTTAGATGTATGTACTATTGGTATATACACTCCAATAATCAGCTCTTAGTAGCCCATGTGAGTCACCTAACACATGTGGGAACCATCATTTGGCAACTAGCATGAAATATCTCATAAAATTACAAAAATATGAGTAATCATTCATGACTTATTTACATGAAAACAAAATTACATATCCTTTATATCTAATCCATACACCAACGACCAAAAACACCTACAAACACTTTCATTCTTCAATTTTATTCATCTAATTGATCTCTCTCAAGTTCTAACTTCAAGTTCTAAGTGTTCTTCATAAATTCTACAAGTTCAAGTTACATAAAATCAAGAATACTTTCAAGTTTGCTAGCTCACTTCCAATCTTGTAAGGTGATCATCCAACCTCAAGAAATCTTTGTTTTTTACAGTAGGTTATCATTATAATACAAGGTAATAATCATATTCAAACTTTGGTTCAATTTCTATAACTATAACAATCTTATTTCAAGTGATGATCTTACTTGAACTTGTTTTCGTGTCATGATTCTGCTTCAAGAACTTCGAGCCATCCAAGGATCCGTTGAAGCTAGATCCATTTTTCTCTTTTCCAGTAGGTTTATCTAAGGAACTTAAGGTAGTAATGATGTTCATAACATCATTCAATTCATACATAAAAAGCTATCATATTCGAAGTGGTAAACTAGTAATCACTAGAACATAGTTTAGTTAATTCTAAACTTGTTCGCAAATAACGTTAATCCTTCTAACTACACTTTTAAAATCAAATATACACATGATTTATATCTATATGATATGCTAACTTAATGATTTAAAACCCGGAAACACGATAAACACCATAAAACCGGATTTACGCCGTCGTAGTTACAACCGGGGGCTGTTTTGGTTTGGATAATTAAAAACTATGAAAAACTTTGATTTAAAAGCTATACTTCTGGGAAAATAATTTTTCTTATGAACATGAAACCATATCCAAAAATCATGGTTAAACTCAAAGTGAAAGTATGTTTTTCAAAACAGTCATCAAGATGTCGTTCTTTCGACGGAAATGACTACCTCTTTCAAAAACGACTTGTAACTTGTATTTTTGACTATAAACCTATACATTTTCTGTTTGGTTTCATAGAGTCAAGTTCAATACGAAACCATGGCCTCTTAAATCACTCAAAACGGATTAGAAACGAAGAAATAGCGAGCAAAACAAAATTGGTAAAAACTACTCATTTTAGCTACGTGAAATTTGGTAACAAATCTATTCCAACCATAACTTAATCAACTTGTATTGTATATTATGTAATCTTGAGATACCATAGACACGTATACAATGTTTTGACCTATCATGTCGACACATCTATATATATTTCGGAACAACCATAGACACTCTATATGTGAATGTTGGAGTTAGCTATACAGGGTTGAGGTTGATTCCAAAATATATATAGTTTGAGTTGTGATCAATACTGAGATATGTATACACTGGGTCTTGGATTGATTCAAGATAATATATATCGATTTATTTCTGTTCATCTAACTGTGGACAACTAGTTGTAGGTTACTAACGAGGACAGCTGACTTAATAAACTTAAAACATCAAAATGTATTAAAAGTGTTGTAAATATATTTTGAACATACTTTGATATATATGTACATATTTGTTATAGGTTCGTAAATCGACCAGTGGCCAAGTCTTACTTCCCGACGAAGTAAAAAATCTGTGAAAGTGAGTTATAGTCCCACTTTTAAAATCTAATATTTTTGGGATGAGAATACATGCAGGTTTTATAAATGATTTACAAAATAGACACAAGTATGTGAAACTACATTTTATGGTTGAATTAACGAAATCGAATATGCCCCTTTTTATTAAGTCTGGTAATCTAAGAATTAGGGAACAGACACCCTAATTGACGCGAATCCTAAAGATAGATCTATTGGACCTAACAAACCCCATCTAAAGTACTTGATGCTTTAGTACTTCGAAATTTATATCATATCCGAAGGGTGTCTCGGAATGATGGGGATATTCTTAAATATTCATCTTGTTAATGTCGGTTACTAGGTGTTCACCATATGAATGATTTTTATCTCTATGTATGGGATGTGTATTGAAATATGAAATCTTGTGGTCTATTATTATGATTTGATAATATATAGGTTAAACCTATAACTCACCAACATTTTTGTTGACGTTTTAAGCATGTTTATTCTCAGGTGATTATTAAGAGCTTTCGCTGTCGCATACTTAAATAAGGATGAGATTTGGAGTCCATGCTTGTATGATATTGTGTAAAAACTGCATTCAAGAAACTTATTTCGTTGTAACATATTTGTATTGTAAACCATTATGTAATGGTCGCGTGTAAACAAGATATTTTAGATTATCATTATTTGATAATCTACGTAAAGGTTTTTAAACCTTTATTGATGAAATAAAGGTTATGGTTTGTTTTAAAATGAATGCATTCTTTGAAAAACGTCTCATATAGAGGTCAAAACCTCGCAACGAAATCAATTAATATGGAACGTTTTTAATCAATAAGAACGGGACATTTCAGTTGGTATCCGAGCGTTGATCTTAGAGAACTAGAATTTTGCATTAGTGTGTCTTATCGAGTTTGTTAGGATGCATTAGTGAGTCCGGACTTCGACCGTGTTTACTTGAAAAATGATTGCTTAACAAATTTTGTTGGAAACTATATATTTTTAACATGTGAATATTATGTGATATATTAATCTCTTAACGTGTTTGATATTATGTGATAGATTTCTACCTCTAGAACAAGTCCCATTGACTCACCTAATAATAATGAAGAATCAAATGTAAATTGGAATGATTCGTGGACTGATTCACAAGTTCCCGAAGAGGAACCGGAAGAAGAGTCGGAACCGGAAGAAGAATCGGAACTGGAAGAAGAAATAGAACCAATGGGTGAAATAATAAAACGGTTAAGTAGAAGAAAATCCTCAACCAACCGACCAAAGTTAATTATGGTCAATGGTGTTTCCGCCAAGGAAGCAAAGTATTGGGAGGATTACCAATTCTCCGATGAATCGGATCCCGACAAGGATTCCGATGATGTTATAGAAATTACCCCAACACAATTTAATAAGGCAAAAGAGAACAATAAGGGAAAGGGCATAAAAATAGAGAAATTTGATTCCAAACCCGATGAACTTTATATGTATCGTCAACACCCGTATTTTTTAAGTTGTGACAATAACCCGGGAACCTCTAAACCACCAGGTTTTTCTAAACCAATGTGGAAAACGACGGCTCGTATTAAGGGAACATCATATATCCCTAGAAACTTGGCAAAACAAACCAAAACCGAAGAAGAAGAAACGAGCGAGTCGGAATAAGATAGTTGTATTCGTGTGATGTAATATATGTAATATAGTGTGCCTATACTTTATGATATATGTAAAAATTGCTTGTATTAATAAGTATTTTTTTTATGAATCTAACTCTTGTCTATTTTACAGTATAAAAATACAAAATGGATAGACAACCCAATATTTTAAGAGACCTACCCGGAGACATGATTGATGAAATCTTGTCTAGAGTCGGTCAGAATTCCTCGGCACAACTATTTAAGGCGAGATCAGTTTGTAAGACATTCAAAGAACGTTCCAAGAATGCCTTGATTTATAAAAGGCTTTCGTTCGAAAGATGGGGGATATCACATTGGGAAATTCATAAGTTACGATGTGTTTACTTTGACGCATATATTGCGGGGAACCCAAATGCTATTTTACGCAACGGGTTAAGAAATTATTTTGACTCAATATATCCGAATATAGGACTTCGTGATTTAGAAAAAGCGGCTAACATGCAACATAAAGAAGCATGTTATGCTTACGGGTTAGTAATGTTCGCTTCTCACCAAAGTGAGAACAAGAACATCGGGCTACAACTACTAAACAAAACGTTCCCACAAGTGACGGAGTCGGTAATTGGGGTAAGAAATGAGGTTTTTAGGTTATTACGAGACTGTTGGTCATTTCGTAACCTTTGTCCCTTTGACGACGTTACAACACGCTGTCTTATCAACGGCCATAACGGTTATGTTCCACAAGACCAAGGATGGGAAGTAGTCCTAGTAAAACCAGAATGCATGACTTGTTTCTGGACGTATGAATTACGTGTCTTTATTGCCTTTGCTGAACGACTTGTGTACTAGCTAGAATTATCTTCACAACCATCTTGTATCAAATTTATTGTGTGCTATATTTCATGCTATATGTAAAATAAGCGGTATTGTAAGTTTGTAAAATATTGTGTAAAAGTTTGAACGCGAAATATTATTATAATCAGTTTTTCATATAGAATTGTAGTAGTTGAATTGTATATTAGCTACTAAGTATGAACTTAACGGATAGGTACTACCCGAATTCAAACTTATAAAACGCTAATATGAAGAAAAAGCTTTTATAAATGAGTTCATATTATGCTACGAGATACTATTGACTACTCTTAATATTCTGTATGATTAACTTGTTTCATTTGACTATTTTGAAGGAAATGGCACCAACTCCTCGACACACCTTGAATATGAGCGAAGAGGAATTTCATGCCTTTCTTGCTTCAAACATAGCCGCAGTACAGGCTGTGCTACATACCAACAATAACCTTGGATCTAGCAGTACAGGAAATCGTGTAGGATGCACCTATAAAGAATTCACTGCCTGCAAACCTTTGGAATTTGATGGAATCGAAGGACCGATCGGATTGAAACGGTGGACCGAGAAGGTCGAATCGGTGTATGTCATAAGTAAGTGTACTGAAGAGGACAAAGTGAAGTACGCTACGCATACCTTCATAGGTACTGCGTTAACATGGTGGAATACCTATCTAGAGCAAGTTGGATAAGATGATGCTTACGCACTACCGTGGGCAGCATTCAAGCACTTGATGAACGAGAAGTACCGTCCCAGAACCGAGGTCAATAAGCTCAAGACAGAACTTAGAGGGTTACGAACCCAAGGATTTGATATTACCACGTATGAAAGACGATTCACAGAATTGTGCCTATTGTGTCCGGGAGCGTTCGAAGATGAGGAAGAGAAGATCGACGCATTTGTGAAAGGATTACCGGAAAGAATCCAAGAAGATATAAGTTCACATGAGCCCGACTCCATACAACAGGCATGTAGAATGGCTCACAAACTAGTGAACCAGATTGAGGAAAGAATTAAAGAACAGGCGGCTGAAGAGGCCAATGTGAAGCAAGTCAAAAGAAAGTGGGAGGAAAATGGTGATAAGAATCACCAATACAACAACAACAGCAATTACAATAATAATCGCAACAACTATCCCAACAATCGCAACATCAATCGCAACTATAACAAACGGCCCAACAACAACAACAACAACAACAACAACAACAACAACAACAACAGCAACTACAACAATCATCCCAACAACAATAACAACCGCAACAACAACAATAATCAGAAGCAGCTATGCCAAAGGTGTGAAATGTATCACTCGGGGTCCTGCACCAAATTTTGCAACAAGTGTAAAAGAAATGGTCATAGCGAACGAAGTATGAGGTCTACGGACCAGGGGTTAACAGAACGAAAGGAACAAATGGTGTCGGAACGAGTAATGGTGGAGCAAGTAGTGTCGGAGCAAGTTATGCCAATGTAGTTTGTTATAAATGTGGAAAACCGGGCCACATTATTAGAAATTGCCCGAACCAGGAGAACACGAATGGACAAGGCCGTAGAAGAGTTTTCAATATTAATGCGGCAGAGGCACAGGAAGACCCGGAGCTTGTTACGGGTACGTTTCTTATTGACAATAAATCTGCTTACGTTTTATTTGATTCGGGTGCGGATAGAAGCTATATGAGTAGAGATTTTTGTGCTAAATTAAGTTGTCCATTGATGCCGTTGGATAGTAAATTTTTACTCGAATTAGCAAACGGTAAATTAATTTCAGCAGATTATATATGTCGGAATCGAGAAATTAAACTGGGTAGCGAAATATTTAAGATTGATTTGATACCAGTAGAGTTAGGGAGTTTTGATGTAATAGTTGGCATGGACTGGCTGAAGAAGGTGAAAGCAGAGATCGTATGTTATAAAAATGCAATTCGCATTGTACGAGAAGAAGGAGAACCCTTAATGGTGTACGGAGAAAAGGGCAACACGAAGCTACATCTTATTAGTAATTTGAAGGCACAAAAACTAATAAGAAAAGGTTGCTATGTTGTTCTAGCACATGTTGAGAAAGTACAAACTGAAGAAAAGAGCATCAATGATGTTTTTGTCGCAAAAGAATTTCCCGATGTATTTTCGAAAGAATTACCGGGACTACCTCCACATCGATCTGTTGAATTTCAAATACATCTTGTACCAGGAGTTGCACCAATAGCTCGTGCTCCTTACAGACTCGCACCCAGTGAGATGAAAAAACTGCAAAGCCAACTGCAAGAACTATTAGAACGTGGTTTCATTCGACCAAGCACATCACCATGGGGAGCTCCTGTTTTGTTTGTCAAGAAGAAAGATGGTACATTTAGGTTGTGTATTGACTACAGAGAGTTGAACAAACTTACCATCAAAAACCGTTATCCACTGCCGAGAATTGACGACTTATTTGATCAACTACAAGGCTCGTCAGTTTATTTGAAGATCGATTTACGTTCTGGATATCATCAAATGCGAGTAAAGGAGGATGATATTCCAAAAACTGATTTTAGGACGCGTTATGGTCATTTCGAGTTTATGGTTATGCCGTTTGGATTGACTAACGCACCAGCTGTATTCATGGACCTTATGAACCGAGTGTGTGGGCCATATCTTGACAAGTTTGTCATTGTTTTCATCGATGACATACTTATTTACTCAAAGAATGATCAAGAGCACGAAGAACATTTGAGAAAAGTGCTAGAAGTATTGAGGAAAGAAAAACTGTACGCTAAGTTTTCAAAGTGTGCATTTTGGTTGGAAGAAGTTCAATTCCTCGGTCACATAGTGAACAAAGAAGGTATCCAGGTGGACCCGGCAAAGATCGAAACTGTTGAAAAGTGGGAAACCCCAAAAACTCCGAAGCATATACGTCAATTTTTAGGATTGGCTGGTTACTAGAGAAGATTCATCCAAGATTTCTCCAAAATAGCAAAACCCTTGACTGCATTAACGCATAAAGGGAAGAAATTTGAATGGAAGGATGAACAAGAGAAGGCGTTTTAGTTATTGAAGAAAAAGCTAACTACGGCACCTATATTGTCATTGCCTGAAGGGAATGATGATTTTGTGATATATTGTGACGCCTCAAAGCAAGATCTCGGTTGTGTATTAATGCAACGAATTAAGGTAATTGCTTATGCGTCTTGACAATTGAAGATTCACGAGCAAAATTATACGATGCATGATTTGGAATTAGGTGGTTGTTTTTGCATTAAAGACTTGGAGGCACTACTTATATGGGGTCAAAAGTATTATATATACCGACCACAAAAGTCTCCAACACATATTTAATCAGGAACAACTGAACATGAGGCAGCGTAGGTGGATTGAATTATTGAATGACTATGACTTTGAGATTCGTTACCACCCGGGGAAGGCAAATGTGGTAGACGACTCCTTGAGTAGAAAGGACAGAGAACCCATTCGAGTAAAATCTATGAATATAATGATTCACAATAACCTTACTACTCAAATAAAGGAGGCGCAACAAGGAGTTTTAAAAGAGGGAAATTTAAAGAATGAAATACCCAAAGGATCGGAGAAGCATCTTAATATTTGGAAAGATGGAACCCGGTATAGGGCTGAAAGGATTTGGGTACCAAAATTTTGAGATATGAGAGAAATGGTACTTAGAGAAGCTCATAAAACCAGATACTCAATACATCCTGGAACGGGGAAGATGTACAAGGATCTCAAGAAACATTTTTGGTGGCCGGGTATGAAAGCCGATGTTGCTAAATACGTAGGAGAATGTTTGACGTGTTCTAAGGTCAAAGCTGAGCATCAGAAACCATCAGGTCTACTTCAACAACCCAAAATCCCGGAATGGAAATGGGAAAACATTACCATGGATTTCATCACTAAATTGCCAAGGACTGCAAGTGGTTTTGATACTATTTGGGTAATAGTTGATCGTCTCACCAAATCAGCACACTTCCTGCCAATAAGAGAAGATGACAAGATGGAGAAGTTAGCACGACTGTATTTGAAGGAAATCGTCTCCAGACATGGAATACCAATCTCTATTATCTCTGATAGGGATGGCAGATTTATTTCAAGATTCTGGCAGACATTACAGTAAGCATTAGGAACTCGTCTAGACATGAGTACTGCCTATCATCCACAAACTGATGGGCAGAGTGAAAGGACGATACAAACGCTTGAAGACATGCTACGAGCCTGTGTTATTGATTTCGGAAACAGTTGGGATCGACATCTACCGTTAGCATAATTTTCCTACAATAATAGCTACCATTCAAGCATTGAGATGGCGCCGTTTGAAGCACTTTATGGTAGAAAGTGCAGGTCTCCGATTTGTTAGAGTGAAGTGGGGGATAGACAGATTACGGGTCCAGAGATAATACAAGAAACTACTGAGAAGATCATCCAAATTTATCAACGGTTGAAAACCGCCCAAAGTCGACAAAAGAACTACGCCGACATTAAAAGAAAAGATATAGAATTTGAAATTGGGATGGTCATGCTTAAGGTTGCACCTTGGAAAGGTGTTGTTCGATTTGGTAAACGAGGGAAATTAAATCCAAGGTATATTGGACCATTCAAGATTATTGATCGTGTCGGACCAGTAGCTTACCGACTTGAGTTACCTCAACAACTCGCGGCTGTACATAAAACTTTCCACGTCTCGAATTTGAAGAAATGTTTTGCTAAAGAAGATCTCACTATTTCGTTGGACGAAATCCAAATCAATGAAAAACTTCAATTCATTGAAGAACCCGTTGAAATAATGGATCGTGAGGTTAAGAGACTTAAACAAAACAAGATACCGATTGTTAAGGTTCGATGGAATGCTCATAGAGGACCCGAGTTCACCTGGGAACGAGAAGATCAGATGAAGAAGAAGTACCCGCACTTATTTCCAGAAGATGAGCCAACACCTGTAATCGCTTAAAATTTCGGGACGAAATTTATTTAACGGGTAGGTACTGTAGTGACCCGAACTTTTCCGAACCTTTCTATGATTATATGTTTAATGAAAACTATATTTACATGATTAAATGTTTCCAACATGTTAAGCAATCAAACTTGTTAAGACTTGGTTAATTGAAACAGAAATTTTGTAAACGTCTGATTACCCAGTTTGACCAATGATTCACGAACGCTATAAGTTGTATATGACATGATGATACATAAATGAATAAATATATATGTTTAACATGATATAATGATCATCAAGTATCTCATTAAAAATAGTAACAATAAGTTATATACTTAAAAAGGAGACTATTGACGTATGAAACTCGAAATGATACATATAACGATTATCGTTATAACCACGTCTTACTAAATATATATGAAGCATATTAATACATTGTTTTATTATATATAACATGATAATATGATAATTAAATATATCATTAAGTGTATTAACAATGAACTACATAAGTAAAAACAAGACTACTAACTTAAGGATTTTGAAACGAGACATATATGTAATGATTATCGTTGTAACGACATTTAAATGTATATATCATATTAAGATATATTAATATATCATAATATCATGATAATATAATAATTTAAAATCTCATTTGATATTATAAACTTTGGGTTAACAACATTTAACAAGATCGTTAACCTAAAGGTCTCAAAACAACACTTACATGTAACGACTAACGATGACTTAACGACTCAGTTAAAATGTATATACATGTAGTGTTTTAATATGTATTCATACACTTTTGAAAGACTTCAAGATACTTATCAAAATACTTCTACTTAACAAAAATGCTTACAATTACATCCTCGTTCAGTTTCATCAACAATTCTATTCGTATGCACCCGTATTCGTACTCGTACAATACACAGCTTTTAGATGTATGTACTATTGGTATATACACTCCAATGATCAGCTATTAGTAGCCCATGTGAGTCACCTAACACATGTGGGAACCATCATTTGGCAACTAGCATGAAATATCTCATAAAATTACAAAAATATGAGTAATCATTCATGACTTATTTACATGAAAACAAAATTACATATCCTTTATATCTAATCCATACACCAACGACCAAAAACACCTACAAACACTTTCATTCTTCAATTTTATTCATCTAATTGATCTCTCTCAAGTTCTAACTTCAAGTTCTAAGTGTTCTTCATAAATTCTACAAGTTCTAGTTACATAAAATCAAGAATACTTTCAAGTTTGCTAGCTCACTTCCAATCTTGTAAGGTGATCATCCAACCTCAAGAAATATTTGTTTCTTATAGTAGGTTATCATTATAATACAAGGTAATAATCATATTCAAACTTTTGTTCAATTTCTATAACTATAACAATCTTATTTCAAGTGATGATCTTACTTGAACTTGTTTTCGTGTCATGATTCTGCTTCAAGAACTTCGAGCCATCCAAGGATCCGTTGAAGCTAGATCCATTTTTCTCTTTTCCAGTAGGTTTATCCAAGGAACTTAAGGTAGTAATGATGTTCATAACATCATTCGATTCATACATAAAAAGCTATCATATTCGAAGTGGTAAACTAGTAATCACTAGAACATAGTTTAGTTAATTCTAAACTTGTTCACAAATAACGTTAACCCTTCTAACTACACTTTTAAAATCAAATATAAACATGATATATATCTATATGATATGCTAACTTAATGATTTAAAACCCAGAAACACGATAAACTCCATAAAACCGGATTTACGCCGTCGTAGTTACAACCGGGGGCTGTTTTGGTTTGGATAATTAAAAACTCTGAAAAACTTTGATTTAAAAGCTATACTTCTGGGAAAATAATTTTTCTTATGAACATGAAACCATATCCGAAAATCATGGTTAAACTCAAAGTGAAAGTATATTTTTCAAAACAGTCATCAAGATGTCGTTCTTTCGACGGAAATGACTACCTCTTTCAAAAACGACTTGTAACTTGTATTTCCGACTATAAACCTATACATTTTCTGTTTGGTTTCAAAACAGTTTACTTTATGATGTAATATAGATAGCATTGATAGATAAATAATTTCGGACGAGAATATTTATGAAAATATCTTTAGAAGTATCGAAAATATTTATGATGATATTTTGGAATTTCTAAGTTCGATGGTTGATGAAGAAAGATTTTTCGCAAGATTTTAACATGAGTACGGAGCAAGATATTCGTTAAAGATTTCATCAAAAACAGAATCATCTGGATTCTTTATGTACAAGTTTTGTCCTTGTGATTTGTTCAGAGTCTCCTTCATGGTTAGCTCAATCTGTTTTTCAGTTCCAACTTTTCTGAGCTTTGCCAACATACTATTCTTTATTATCAATTTTTGGTTGTTGAGTTCGTTTATGGTTTTTGTTGCTTCATTGAACTTTTCAAAATTCAGAGCATTAATTCGCAAACTGGGTGCTTTTCAGAATTTCAGAATTGAAGAACAAAATTCTAAGAAATAAATGTTATAATTGTACATATAACTGTTGATGTAGACATGCTGCGAGATTTCAAAATACTGATTGCTGATTCTCGATATTTGGTACGACAATTCTCGTTATCAGATGTAGATGAGTAGATGATAGGATTTCAATGAATATAATAACTTTTCATAAAGTCAAAGATCAATGATGTTGCTGGTAAGTTTACTGCTAATGTAGTGAGATATGAACGGTTTTTCGGTATCGATGACGAAAGGCAACTTATATATCAGGGTTATAATAAGCTAATCCGAGTTAAAAGTCGAAGTTGACTTGTTGGAGCTATGACAAAATTGGCTAATTTGAAAAGGAAATTTCAAAGTTATTTTGGGTAATAATAACACTAAGGAATTAGCACAACTACGTGTTAAACGTTTATTCAATTTCCAAGAGTTTTTCATATGCATAACTATATGCATAAATCTTTTCTTCCGTGGATGAAGTGCAGTTGGTTCATCCTTTCGATTGAGGTGTTTTCAAGAATCATGAAAGATTTTGAACGCAGATTGTAATCGTCAAGATACAAATGAAGTTTAGGATGAAATCAAGTGGCAGACTTGAAGAATTGTTTAGTTTCATATGTTATAATTAATATTTTAATTCATTTTAATTGTTCAATGTTGGTAGTTCTCAATTGATAGTCCACAGTTAGCAATTCACTAATTCATATATAATATTCGAATTCATTAATACGTATCGTGACCCGTGTACATGTCTCAGACTCGATCACAACTCAAATTATATATATTATTATAGAATCAACCTCAACCCTGTATAGAGAACTCGATCATTACTGCATATAGAGTATCTATGGTTATTCCAAATAATATATATAGATGCGTCGATATGATATGTCAAAACTATAGTGACCCGAACTTTTCCGAACCTTTCTATGATATATGTTTAATGAAAACTATATTTACATGATTAAATGTTTCCAACATGTTAAGCAATAAAACTTGTTAAGACTTGGTTAATTGAAACGGAAATTTTGTAAACGTCTGATTACCCAGTTTGACCAATGATTCACGAACGCTATAAGTTGTATATGACATGATGATACATAAATGAATAAATATATATGTTTAACATGATATAGTATTACATTATATAGCAATTAATTTATACATACTTACATATCACATGCTTTTATGCTATCATTGTATGCTTATTTGTCTATGTTTACATTGTATACCATCTATTTTATACTGCATAGTATACCTACATGCTTCTTACCAACATGTTTTCGTATCCTTATTGTACTTACACGACTAGTTATACTTGCATATTTGACACGCACATATTTTAATTATATGTTATATTACATTATTTTGTTACATGCTTTATTTACCTATACATATCGTATTCATATATACTTTATTCATGGTAAAGTTTCTTTTTTATCTACTTTACTTGTATACTTTTACTGCACATATCGGAATTCATGGTTCTTTATGGTCGGAGGTCCCTAGGAAGCAGCCTCTCTGCTCTACAGAATAGGGAGGGACGACTTCCTCTACCTGGGGACCGATAGGTATCCGTGGGTGGAGGAATGACTTCCCTTTTACTTTAGGGTAGAGGAAACGACTCTCTACATCTAACCTCCCCCATACTCCACTCTAGTGGAATTGGGTATTGTTGTTGTTGTTGTTGTTGTTTAACATGATATAATGATCATCAAGTATCTCATTAAAAATAGTAACAATAAGTTATATACTTAAAAAGGAGACTATTAACGTATGAAACTCGAAACGATACATATAACTATTATCGTTATAACCACGTCTTACTAAATATATATGAAGCATATCAATACATTGTTATATTATATATAACATGATAATATGATAATTAAATATATCATTAAGTGTATTAACAATGAACTACATAAGTAAAAACAAGACTACTAACTTAAGGATTTCGAAACGAGACATATATGTAACGATTATCGTTGTAACGACATTTAAATGTATATATCATATTAAGATATATTAATATATCATAATATCATGATAATATAATAATTTAAAATCTCATTTGATATTATAAACTTTGGGTTAACAACATTTAACAAGATCGTTAACCTAAAGGTCTCAAAACAACACTTACATGTAACAACTAACGATGACTTAACGACTCAGTTAAAATGTATATACATGTAGTGTTTTAATATGTATTCATACACTTTTGAAATACTTCAAGATACTTATCAAAATACTTCTACTTAACAAAAATGCTTACAATTACATCCTCGTTCAGTTTCATCAACAATTCTATTCGTATGCACCCGTATTCGTACTCGTACAATACACAGCTTTTAGATGTATGTACTATTGGTATATACACTCTAATGATCAGCTCTTAGCAGCCCATGTGAGTCACCTAACACATGTGGGAACCATCATTTGGCAACTAGCATGAAATATCTCATAAAATTACAAAAATATGAGTAATCATTCATGACTTATTTACATGAAAACAAAATTACATATCCTTCATATCTAATCCACACACCAACGACCAAAAACACCTACAAACACTTTCATTCTTCAATTTTCTTCATCTAATTGATCTCTCTCAAGTTCTAACTTCAAGTTCTAAGTGTTCTTTATAAATTCTACAAGTTCTAGTTACATAAAATCAAGAATACTTTCAAGTTTGCTAGCTCACTTCCAATCTTGTAAGTTGATCATCCAACCTCAAGAAATCTTTGTTTCTTACAGTAGGTTATCATTATAATACAAGGTAATAATCATATTCAAACTTTGGTTCAATTTCTATAACTATAACAATCTTATTTCAAGTGATGATCTTACTTGAACTTGTTTTCGTGTCATGATTCTGCTTCAAGAACTTCGAGCCATCCAAGGATCCGTTGAAGCTAGATCCATTTTTCTCTTTTCCAGTAGGTTTATCCAAGGAACTTAAGGTAGTAATGATGTTCATAACATCATTCGATTCATACATAAAAAGCTATCATATTCGAAGTTGTAAACTAGTAATCACTAGAACATAGTTTAGTTAATTCTAAACTTGTTCGCAAATAAAGTTAATCCTTCTAATTACACTTTTAAAATCATATATACACATGATCTATATCTATATGATATGCTAACTTAATGATTTAAAATCCGGAAACACGATAAACACCATAAAACCGCATTTACGCCGTCGTAGTTACAACCGGGGGCTGTTTTGGTTTGGATAATTAAAAACTATGAAAAACTTTGATTTAAAAGCTATACTTCTGGGAAAATGATTTTTCTTATGAACATGAAACCATATCCAAAAATCATGGTTAAACTCAAAGTGAAAGTATGTGTTTCAAAACAATCATCAAGATGTCGTTCTTTCGACGGAAATGACTACCTCTTTCAAAAATGACTTGTAACTTGTATTTCTGACTATAAACCTATACCTTTTCTATTTGTTTTCATAAATTCAAGTTCAATACAAAACCGTGGCCGCTTAAATCACTCAAAACGGATTAGAAAAGAAGAAATGGCGAGCAAAACAAAATTGGTAAAAACTACTCATTTTAGCTACGTGAAAATTGGTAACAAATCTATTCCAACCATAACTTAATCAACTTGTATTGTATATTATGTAATCTTGAGATACCATAGACACATATACAATGTTTTGACCTATCATGTAGACACATCTATATATATTTCGGAACAACCATAGACACTCTATATGTGAATGTTGGAGTTAGCTATACAGGGTTGAGGTTGATTCCAAAATATATATAGTTTGAGTTGTGATCAATACTGAGATATGTATACACTGGGTCTTGGATTGATTCAAGATAATATATATCGATTTATTTCTGTTCATCTAACTGTGGACAACTAGTTGTAGGTTACTAACGAGGACAGCTGACTTAATAAACTTAAAACATCAAAATGTATTAAAAGTGTTGTAAATATATTTTGAACATACTTTGATATATATGTACATATTTGTTATAGGTTCGTAAATCGACCAGTGGCCAAGTCTTACTTCCCGACGAAGTAAAAAATCTGTGAAAGTGAGTTATAGTCCCACTTTTAAAATCTAATATTTTTGGGATGAGAATACATGCAGGTTTTATAAATGATTTACAAAATAGACACAAGTATGTGAAACTACATTTTATGGTTGAATTAACGAAATCGAATATGCCCCTTTTTATTAAGTCTGGTAATCTAAGAATTAGGGAACAGATACCCTAATTGACGCGAATCCTAAAGATAGATCTATTGGGCCTAACAAACCCCATCCAAAGTACCGGATGATTTAGTACTTCGAAATTTATATCATATCCGAAGGGTGTCCCGGAATGATGGGGATATTCTTAAATATGCATCTTGTTAATGTCAGTTACCAGGTGTTCACCATATGAATGATTTTTATCTCTATGTATGGGATGTGTATTGAAATATGAAATCTTGTGGTCTATTATTATGATTTGATAATATATAGGTTAAACCTATAACTCACCAACATTTTTGTTGACGTTTTAAGCATGTTTATTCTCAGGTGATTATTAAGAGCTTCCGCTGTCGCATACTTAAATAAGGACGAGATTTGGAGTCCATGCTTGTATGATATTGTGTAAAAACTGCATTCAAGAAACTTATTTCGTTGTAACATATTTGTATTGTAAACCATTATGTAATGGTCGCGTGTAAACAGGATATTTTAGATTATCACTATTTGATAATCTACGTAAAGCTTTTTAAACCTTTATTGATGAAATAAAGGTTATGGTTTGTTTTAAAATGAATGCAGTCTTTGAAAAACGTCTCATATAGAGGTCAAAACCTCGCAACGAAATCAATTAATATTGAACGTTTTTAATCAATAAGAATGGGACATTTCAAAAACCTTGTATACGTGTCCCGATATTTAAAGTGCGTAAAATAAATAACAGAAATTAAATGACGATAAATAAAGTGCGTAAAATAAATAATGGAATGTAAATGACAATAAATAAAATTGCGAGAATTAAATTGCAATAAAATAAATTGCGATAATTAAATGTACAATAAAGAATTAACAGTTAGCTAGGAACAGTTAGCTAGGATTTTGTTAGCGTGGATTCTTAACAAAATTTATCATAGTTAATTTGTTTGTTTCTAACAAATTTTATTTTGTCCAATGTTTCCTTCATTATGCCACTTGATTTTTTTTTTTGATAAATCAAAATCCAAATATGAAATTGGCTGAATATGGTTATTCTGTGGTGAATCAGATTCATATATTTGTGGATGTAAGTAGGATGGTAATTGACTTGTTGAATCAGATTCGAAGAATGTACAGTGTAACTTATTAATGTGAAGTCTAAATATTCCTCGGGTATTACCTACCCTTTAAAATATTTTCACCATTAATAGTTTATACAAAAGAATTTTTAATTACATTCTTTATGAAAACATACTGGTATATATATTTTCTTCAGATGTAATCATGGATTTAATGAGTTAATATGATATTAAACTCATTTGATTTACGTTAGAACAAGAATATATGATCTCTAAAACATTAGAGATTACATATTCGCAATGTTGAACGGAGATAAATGATGTAGAACGTCATGTAGAACGATGATTATGCTCGGGGTACCGATTGTGATGTTGAGGCTTGTGTTGTTGTGGTTTGCGTTGTTGCTGGTGGTACAGTTGATGCAGTTGATGTTGCTGAAGCTGGTACATTTTGCACCATATTTTCCAAGGCTACAACTCGGGCGCGAAACTCATTGACTTTATTACTCCGGGATGATTGTCGGTATGAACGAGCGAATGAATAAGGTTTTGAATCTGAATTGTGATATAGTCGTGGCGAGACACTCTGGAAATGAGAGAAAATGGTGTTACGAACAGGTTCACCGGTAAGTGCTTCAGGTTCTTCACCAAGAGCGCAGGTTGGTGAGTAGAAAGGATCGCCTTCTTCTTGTCTCCATTGATTTAGTCGACTACGAAATCATCAGATGAATTGGGGATGGCTGATTGGTTGATTCATTCTGGTGACACCACTTTCGGAGTTTAGGTGAATATCCATGTCAGAATAACTGTCGGAATAACTATCGGAATAGCTATCGAAATCTGAAGGACTCGAACTGGTTGAGGGATTCATCTCGTACGATCAGATGAAGGATTTTCGATAAGAAATAGATTATAGGATGTAGATTAGTACCCTGCAATACATAATTTACATATGCATATATAATACTAAAATCCCATAAGTTACGGAGAAATCTACGGAAGCTGTCAGGCATCGGTAACCATAACAGGTACGCTAAAATATGAATTAGCAGATATGCTAAGATATAAATTTTTGTATATACACTAATCATGCAGTCAATGCAGTAAAACGTGTCTAGACTAAGAATGATAAGCAGGTAATTTCCTAAGGATGATAAGCAGATGATTTCCGACTAGAAACGATAAGCAAAATTTTGACATGCAGACACGGTCGAAGTCCAGACTCACTAATGCATCCTAACGACTTCTCAGTCAGACACACTAATGTAGACCTAGTTCGCTAAGACCACCGCTCTGATACCAACTGTAGTGACCCGTCCTAATTCATCCGGACGAAGTTCACATCGATTATAAACGATTCACAATAGTTGATTACATTGCGAGGTACTTGACCTCTATATGATACATTTTACAAACATTGCATTAGTTTTAAAAGACAAATTTTCATTTACATCGAAAGTTGACGGCATGCATACTATTTCATATTATATCTAACTATAATTGACTAAATAATAATCTTGATGAACTCAACGACCCGAATGCAACGTCTTTTGAAATATGTCATGAATGACTCCAAGTAATATCTCTAAAATGAGCAAATGCACAACGGAAGATTTCTTTCGTACCTGAGAATAAACATGCTTTCAAGTGTCAACCAAAAGGTTGGTGAGTTCATTAGTTTATCATAAATAATCATTTCATAATTTTAATAGACCACAAGATTTCATATTTCCATTTCTCATAAACATACGTCCCATGCATAGAGACAAAAATATCATTCATATGGATTGAACACCTGGTAACCGACATTCACAATATGCATATAAGAATATCCCCATCATTCCGGGATCCTCCTTCGGACATGATATAAATTTCGAAGTACTAAAGCATCCGGTACTTTGGATGAGGCTTGTTGGGCCCGATAGATCTATCTTTAGAGTTCGCGTCAATTAGGGTGTCTGTTCCCTAATTCTTAGATTACCAAACTTAATAAAAAGGGGCATATTCGATTTCGATAATTCAACCATATAATGTAGTTTCAATTACTTGTGTCTATTTCGTAAAACAGTTATAAAAACAGGGCATGTATTCTCAGTCCCAAAAATATATATTGCAAAAGCATTTAAAAAGGGATTAATGAAACTCACCATAATGTATTTTGTAGTAAAAATACATATGACTATATTGAACAACTGAACAATGCAGGGTGGACCTCGGATTCACGAACCTATATCATTCGTATATTTATTAATATACTTATTCGTAATCGAACAAGTTCATACATTATATCTTTAAATTATATATTATATATATATTTATCTGATTTGTATTATATTAAGAGCATTTAATTTATTATATATGAATATTTATATAATATTAGTTAATATGACTAATACATACTTATATTTATTACAAATATATTCTTACATGTATAATATTCATTTGTCATAAAAATAATAATGATAAAAATATTAATTTTTAATTAAACAGATAGTTTTAATATCATGATAATTTTAGTAATACTATTAATAATAATAACAATGAAAGTAATAATAATGAGTTTAATAAAGTTGATAATTTTAACACAAATGATAAGATAAAATGATAAAAAAAATATCTTTTAACAATACTGGTAATTTTAGTAATAATTATAGTTTTAATAAAAATTTTAATAATCGTATTAATATTAATACTAATAATGGTGTTTAGACGGTAATTCAAATATTAAGATTAATAATAAGGATACTTAGTAAAATTAATAATGGTAATGTTATTACTAAATTTATTAAAAGTGGTTGTTTTACAGTAATAATTCTTTTAGTAATAACGATAATAATAATGATAGCCATAAAATGATACTGATAATACGTATTCATAATACTTAGTAATAACAATAATATTAATAATTTTAATTATATTAGTGATAATGACGGTCATAATTAATATTAGTAATGATAATAATTTTCATCATAACCGCAATAATTATTAATAATACTAATAATAATTAATAATAACAATAATAATAACAATAACAATAACAATAACAATAATAATAATAATAATAATAATAATAATAATAATAATAATAATAATAATGATAATAATAATAATAATTTTTGGAATTAGAAACTACCTCAAAAGAAAATGTTCTAAAAAGAAACACCCAAACCGGGATCGAACCCGCGACCTCTCGTTCCCCAACCACACACTCAACCGTCCCTCTGTTATGTATTATCTGATTAATTCCACACACCATTTTTATTTAACCCGTAATATTTCTGTTCCTACTCTTCTTCTTCTTCTCCACAATCCAAATCGATCAGGAACAAGATAATTGACACTCATAATCAATCACGCGTTTCATTTATGGATTTATAAGCACAACAAAATTGGTTTAAGGTGTCTGGGATTTATGGAAACGAATTAAAAACAGTGACAGCAGTTTTCGTGAACAAGTATGGACTCAATTGATGATTTTGAATTTGGGACAGTTATATACCACGACTTCTACATGAAAAAGGTTCACAATTCATCTTATAAACTTTCTGAAACTTTAATTTAGCTTGAATCATAGTAGACAACTCGAATTTGATTGAAGAACCTTTGTTGACTTTTTCAAATTGAAACTTTGACTCAGGAATTCGAGTTTGATATCAAGAATTGGAAGTTTAATTTTTGCAGAAAGATTATGTACTAGATTCCTAAAAAAACCGCATTTTTAGTTTTTGAAAAATAAATCGAAATCGAGCTTTTGATCTTAATGAACACGAACAGAGATTGCAACTGGTTCAGTGTTCATCTTCTATTTTAAAATCGATCAAACACAAGTTGTTTTGAGTTTTAGTTGATAATAACGATTGATAAATCACTTACCTCCTCAATATCATTAAGTTACCTGTTTTCTTTATAGCAGAAGATGTCGACATGAACTGGCCAGGAAACATTCGTACAAAAAAAAAAGAATAAAAATTTGATATTGACTCTCAACAGATTTTTGGCTTGTATCTGTAAATCCAAATCTCTACTGGTACAAATGGGAGACAGAAAAAAAGAAGTATAACAGTATGATCACGATGCAAAACAGAATTATGTATTTTCTTGAATATATCATTATATAAATTAGTTATATATATAAATTGTTGTTTGATAAATATATATCTGTATAAATTGTATATATATATATTTATGTTTATCTAATTTTTATGTATCTATTTATATATGTATTTATATGTATATATATATAACTCATAAGTTTTTGATATTTAGAAAATATATTTATAGTATTAATAATCTTACTAATAATTAATAATATTAATGATAATAATATTATTGTTAATAGATTAGTATAATATATTATAAGTAATAATATGATAATGAAAATATTAATAATTTAATTGTTAATAATAATAATAAAAATGATGATAATAATCTTATTATTGATATAATAATAATACTAGTTATAATAATTTTAATATTATTAAGGATAACAATAATATTAATATTAATAATGATTATACAATTTAAACATACTATATTTTATATACATATTTTATATTAGAAGTAATAATGCAAATAGTAATATTGCAATAATAATTATAATGAAAGTGATAATAATAATAATGTTAATGTATCAGTTTTATTCCATCTTGTAATTTAATATAATATAATATTATATTATTATTTTATTATCTAATGTCATTTATTGAATAGTTAATATTTATATATCTTATTTATTTAGAATCATATATAGACTCATAATATATATATATATATATATATATATATATATATATATATATATAATAATAATAATTTATTTATTCTAATTATTATTTTTACATATTTAATTCCTAATGATTTATTAACATTTTTATTATTCCCAATACTTACATTTATATATGTATATACTTGTACATATTTATTTACAAATAGTTATTCGTGAATCGTCGGGAATGGTCGAAGGTCAATTGAATATATGAACATTGTTCCAAAATTTTCGAGACTCAACATTACAGATTTTGGTTATCGTGTCGGAACATATAAAGATTAAAGTTTAAATTTAGTCAGAAATTTCCGGGTCATCACACTTTAAACTTGTATCCTTTAAACATTAAACTAGAACATTTAATGAGTTATTTTAACTACTCAAAAGTGCAAGGTTTAAAATGAAAAAGTTCCATGGAATGCCCTAACTTGTTCCCTAAGTCTAACTTGTTACCTAAGTAAACCTAACCCTAACCCTAATTCTAGAACCCTCTAATCCTCCCTATAAATAGAGGCCTAGGCTAGAGCTAAACATGTACCAAATCTCATTCACAAATCTCTCTGTCAAATCTCTCCCCTCTCTCCCTATTTTCGGCTCAAAAACCGAAATCACCACCCCCACCATCGAATTTCTTCAACAAGATCTTCAACGGTTTTCAAGCAATCTTCAAGATCTTCAAGTGATCTTCAAGGTTGTTCATCATGTTCTTCGTGTTCGTCGAAGATCTTCAAAGGTGTTCTTCAAATCTTCAAGGGTTTGATCTTCATCTTCAAGTGTTCATCAACTTTTTCTTGTTAATCTTCATAGATCTTCATCAAGGTAAAACCCTAGATCCAAAACTCTTAAAGTTTACTTTCAATTCATGTTATATTCATACTAGATCATATACAATTATATTGTTCATGTAAAAAAAAATATACATATACATACATATATGTCGATTAAAAAATAAATAAATATATAATGTATAATCTACAAACCCTAAATATCTAACCCTAATTTATTTAAACCTAATCAAATCTCATTAATTGAATATATAGTCACTTATTAAAATTAATTAGAGTATACCAAGTATCTTTTGTTATTAAGCTTGCTAACCTTGTTTTAAGTATGACTAAATTCGTATTTATTAAAACACTAATTTTTCAGAAACTGAAAAAGTCTTATTCTCTTATTTTGAGTTCATATTTGGATTCCCCTTTCAAAACCAATCAAAATGCATATAAATATCATGCGATTTGGATTAAAATTGAGTTAGATATGGTTAAAACAATTTTTGAAGTTTCCATATAAAATAAATCCGAACTTTTTCATAAATTTTTATAAAAATCATTAACTTACTTAATAAGATAACTATTAGACATATTAAATTAATAAATTTATATTTTAAAGTTATCTTGTTTAAATAAATTTATAATATATATACACGACACATATATTGTTCATATATTATTAAAACTCTAAATTAACTTTAACTTAAACCTAATTAATTAAACCTAAACCCTAGGACATTAATTAAACCTTAGTCATTTATTACAAACCCTAATCATTAAAATACCACTTTAATTAACTAACCCTAATTAATGAAACCCTAATACTACTTATACTATTAATTAACATGTATACACTGTTACTATTATTAACACCTATAACCTATTACTTATATTATAACACGTAAAGACATTTTGAGATATGTATTAGAGATGTATAGATCTTCGAACTTTCTTGACGAATGGTTTCTACGAGACTCTAGGCAGAGGGTTTGGATTTTCTTTTTAAAGGTCCTATAGCTCAAGCCCCACGACCTGAAATGGCCATTCGAAGGGAAAGGGGGTGATTGGAAGCTTATCTAATACGGCAAGTATCCTAAAATGGAAAACACTTTTAAAGTAGAAACTTTCTAGTTATAGAAACTTACTAAAATAAGGAACCTACTAAAAATGGAAACTTTTTAAAAATAGAAACTTACTAGGAAAGGAAACTTAGTAAAACGAACTATACTTAAAACACTATCATACTTAAACAACTACTTAAATTTGGGCAAAACACTTAACTACTCTTAAATGTCAATAGGTTGACTTTCCTGCTCACTCGTTCAACTCTCTATTCCGAGGAATAACTCTCTCTCTACTTACTAAGGTGAACTTCATAGCCCCACTTTTTATTGTGCACAACTTACTTACTTTACTTGGGGTGAGACACATGCTGTTTTTACTTTTTACACTTTAGACACAAGTACCAAACTGTTAAACTATGCTATACCCGGCTATGTCCGATTAAGTCCCTACAGTGATATTTTTAATTGCTGCGGCATGCTTAATTATTGGTGGTAGGCCTATCGGGAGTAACGTCCCTGATACATTTGACTAAGTCTTTGTATTACTTGATAATGAAATTTAAACCGACAAGGACATACACAACTTGTCATGGGGCAAATTTGAACGTTTAGTCTAAATATCACGCCTTGGCATAACTTTTTGATCCTGCGGGAGATTAACCTTACAAACTAAATCTTGTGGTCTAAAATAATGATAACTACTTTTGTTAAACCTATGAAATTCACTCAACCTTTTTGGTTGACACTTTAGCATGTTTTGTCTCAGGTGCTGTTGATTCAAGCTTTCTTATCTACTATTTATGTGATGCTACTTGGACTTAAGATCAAGAGATATCGCATTTATTACTTTTGCATTTGAAACAATTACTTTATTGTAATTTTCATTATTGTAACGACATTTCATTTTCCGTTGCGTACTCAATAAAGCTTATTTTTTTATCATTTAGAATTGTTCTCGTATTATAATATGTTGGTATATTTTGATATTAGTGACGTTCCTTCCAGACCCTATTGGGAGGTCGTTACATAAGGATGATAAGCGGTACTTAACTTTAATTAGTACCCACATCTTCATGAAAATTGTTCCAAAATCGAGACGTAAAACGAGTTTCTCTTTCCAAAACGATTGACACTCGAACTCCATGCCTTGCAATCACCTCTTTAATGAACATTTTAGCCTATAAATCCGAAGAAGGCATTTCCCGATTAGGAAAAAATAACGCACTCTTCGTCAATCGATCCACAATTACTCAAATAGTATCAAATTGTGTTCTCGCCGTTCTTGGTAGTTTCGTGATAAAATTCATGGTAATGTATTCCTACTTTCACTTAGAGATCTCTATTGCTTTCAACATAACATATGGCTTTTGATGCTCAGCTTTCACTTACAAACAAGTTACACACTTCTTTACATTACTAGCAATATCCTACTTCATACCCGACCACCAATACTCTTCCTTAAGATCATGATGCATTATGGTAGCACCTAGATGAATAGAATATCTAGATTTGTAAGCTTTGTCAAGAAAGAGTTGCTTTAATTCAATTCCCCCTGTGATAACGCCTAAATTATACATATTTTTATAAGCATTTCAAGCCATTATTGATGAAACGCCTATTTCCGCATTAGGCGCTCATGCGTATCACGTGCTTGCACACGCTTACTAATTAAAGTCCAGGACTAACCCTAGGTTTCGGAAGACGATGGTGCACCCATATGAGGTGCGCACAGACGAGGGTGCGCCCAGAATTGGTGGTGCAGAAAGGAGTGTGCCGTGCGCCCAGACGGGGTGCACCCAAGCAATTAGAAGGGGTGCACCAGACGACCAAAGGGGCGCACACAGCTTTACTTAGTGCACAAGAAACAATCATATCCTTATTTAACTGTGATCCTTTCCCAACCATAATTCCTTTATTTATGACAATTATTTGGGAAGGATCTAGAATGAATTAATGGGATTTTAGGGTTAAGTTTCACTAAAAATATAAGCCCTAACCTCATTCATTCATACACAACATGTGATATAACCATTTAACTATCACATTCAACAATCCTCTAAGGAATAAGATCATAACGATTTAATGATCTTCCACAATTTATGAGGTACCGCCTGAAGCCCCTCATCTAGGATTTTACCTACACCTCGTGTAGGGTTTTTCCCTTGCCGACGATCAACCATAACCGTCCTTTCGTAGATCATCATCTCAATAAGGGTTATCCACGGTAACCGATGACCAGAGTGTTAACGCCGCTGACATCTAAAAACCCCTCTCTTGCATTAGATCATACTTATTGCCCTAACCGCAGATTTATGTTCGATCAAATGGCGCCATCTGTGGACGGCTAACGGAAATCAAGCCAAATCTGCTCATACGTGTAAGTTAATGTTTTCATAAATAATCTTGATTGCACAAATCTAATTCGAGCTCATATTTATTAACAATGATCACTGTATGAGTAAATTAATTTCGACTGTAAAATCAAGGTAGACAAAAACATTAATACAAAGGATTACTGACGTCGTTGTACACATAATAATCAAAAGGCTGTCTTTGATTATTTTTATTCTGGTGGCTACTTGTAAAAGATAAAGCTTCTTTTTTATTAACCTTAACCTTAACTGTATGAAGTCTTCGACTTTTTTTGGAATCACATAACGTGCTTTTTTATTTATCTGGACAAAATTGTGTCGATACAAAGGATAACATGGGCCCTAATCGTCCCCTCGTTTCTGTATTAGAAGTAAAAATTTAATTCGTTGCTTTCAACGATTATATATATATTGTCGGCTAGATGTTCGCTTTCTTGTCTTTTCTTTTGTTGATTGTTACTCCGTAAATGTTAACAAGTATTAGGGAAAAGTACAAGTATACAAGCCTTAGTGCAGCTAGATGATGCGATACCGCAGCCTCCAAAGTGGCCTGATTCACAGCCCGTGTGCTCTCATATTCGTAACCAATACCCAAGGGTATCAGCCTCCGAATACACCTATATTTCTGATCGAACAATGAGTTTAATCTTACTCGTCTCGTGTAAGTTCTCGTTATATTTTTACATTTGTGCAACTATTTCTGGAACTAATATGATTATACGTTTACATGTACGGGTAAGAACAATCACGTTATTAAATAACTTTATTCAATAATCTTAACATCCACGTTGTAGTTTTTTCTTTCTGAGAAAAAGTGGAAGTTGTAATAACTGTGTTCTTATTACGTTAATGCGATCTACTTTCCACCTCTAGAGACCGAATTAATAACGTGTTCGAGCCTAGTTTATGTATAATTGGTAGAATTGTTTGCAATTGAGCACACAATTGACTTGTGTGCGATCTAAAGAAAACAGGATCCGTATTTGATGTAAAAGTGAACTAATATTCTTTACAAGATAATCACTCCAAAACAAATTTTCAGGCAGGATTTAAAACCCATGGAAATTTGATTTTACCATTTACATGGTGTCTCAATTTTATTTTTAATTTAATTTTTTTAAAAAAAAATTTCCTACTTATTGGCCGGAGGTCCAATCGGAAGCAATCTCTCTATCCGTCGAATAGAGAGAGGGATGACTTTCTCTACTTTTGAGAGTGTTTCAACTTTGGGTGAAGAAATGACTTGTCTTTATTCTCGGATAGGAGAAGGATTGTCTACATCTCACCTCCCCCATAAACCACTCATGTGGTATTGGGTTTTGTTGTTGTTGTTTTTGTTGTAATTTTTGGAAAGCAATTGATTAATAGGAAGGTCACGGTACTGTTTCTAATTGATGATATTATATCTTCAAATACTGATAGTGAATATGTGACTGCAAATCGATTATTCTCGAGCTTGTATATGCAAAACGATTTATTAATGAGGGTATGGTGATCCTTCTTTAAGAAACAAAATCTTGTTGTCATTTACTATAATGGGTTTATGAAATAAATCTTAAATACGTGCAAGTATTTGATCACGTTGTTGTTTGGTTTAATTGCTATGTATCATAATCGATCATAGATACTACTTGCGTAAAATTGACGACAACATGTAAAAGTCCAAATGCATATTATTTATGCCTGATTCTCTAACCATTGTGACATAATATGTTGTCACGTGTACACCCTATTTGAGCTTCACGCGCATTACTTGAGTCCATGGCATATGACTTTAAGTCCATGGACACACGTTATTTATGCGCTCATTCTGTTACGCGCACTTTGCTTTAAGTCCATGGCATATGACTGTAAGCCCATAGAGACACATTATTTGTGCGCTCATTATGTTGCGCGCACTTTGGTTTAAGTCCATGGCGTATGACTGTAAGTCCATGGACACATACATTATGTGTGCGCACCATTGCGTTTCGTGCGTGTTGTTTAAAGTCCATGGCGTACGACTGTAAGCCCATGGCCACATTTTATTATCGTTCTACAAATATCGCTTAAGTCCATGATGTACGGTTGTAAGCCCATGGCCGCACTTTATTACTGTTTCGCGTTTATTGCTTAAATCCATGGCATAAGACTGTAAGCACATGGTCACATTTACAATTGCTTCGCAAATTGCGAGAGTCCATGGCATACGACTGTAAACTCATGGTCGCGTTTACAACTGTATCACATTTATTGTTTAAATCCACGGCGTGCACTGTAAGCCCATGGTCGATCACTTCACGTTTAATGCTTAAGGTCCATGGAATATGACTGTAAGCCCATGGACATGCATTACATGTGCTCACCATTATATTTAGCATACATCATTTAAGTCCATGGCATGCACTGTAAGCCCATGGCTGAATTTTACAATTGTTTCGCGTTTATTTTTTAAGTCCATGGCGTGCACTGTAAGCCCATGGCCGCATCGCTTCGCGTTTATTTCTTAAGTCCATGACGTGCACTGTAAGCCCATAGCCGCATCGCTTTATGTTTATTGCTTAAATCCATGGTATGCACTATAAGGCCATGGCCGCACTGTAACAACCCTCACTTTTCGACTTCTAAATTTACTGAATTAACCCTAGGGTTATATGTGTGACTATATGTATTAAGGGTTGTTATATACAATTAAATATTGACCGAATAGTAATTTTTAGTCAACAATGTACGCTTAAATAAATAATATATTATTAATTTATATAATTTGACATAATTTAACTAAGTATATAAACTTTGTATCACTTTTATTATTTAGTTAATGTATTATATATTTAACTATATAATAAATCTAATTATATATAAATGTAATAATATTTACAAACTTACTAAAACTATAGTTTAATAATTAAAATCATAATTATTATTAAAAATACAAAATACCGAATTATTTATTATTTTTATGCAAAATTTGTATTTATTAATTAAATAAAAAAATAAAAATAAAATAAAATAAAATAAAATATTATTGACAAATATTCTTGGAAAAACATTAAATCAATTTATTTATTTATATAAAAAAATCCTTAAAATAAATGAAAATAAATAAATAAATAAATAAATAAATAAATTACTTTTTAATTAAAAATTGTAATGGAAAAACTACTTATATTATTTTATTTTGTGCATTATCCCATGACCTAACATTTAATACTTTTTAATTTTAAAATCCCATTAAGAATTAAAATATTTCTTTTTCTTTTAATTATTTTATTCTTTTTACCTAATTTTTTCAAGTATAAATACCCCTCATTTCTCATTCAAACTCACACAAAAATTTCTCTCATTCTCTCTTTGAAGAATTACTACTAGTAAGTATTCTTTTCTTACTTTTTATTTTTTTTACTTTTTATTTTTTACTTTTTACTTTTTACTTCGGTTATTATTTTTACCGAAACATGTAAATAATGTTATAAATTATATGCAATTAAAAATAAAATAAATAACATGTATACACTATTACTATTACTAGCACCTATAACCTACTACTTATATTGTAACATACAAACATTTTGAGATATGTATTAGAGATGTATAGATCTTCGAACTTTCTTGACGAATGGTTTCTATGAGATTCTAGGCAGAGGGTTTGGATTTCCGATTTAAAGGGTCCTATGGCTCAATCCCCTAGATCTAAATTAGCCATTCGAAGGGAAAGGGGTGATTGGAAGCTTATCTAATACGACAAGTATCCTAAAATGGAAAACACTGATAAAAGTAGAAACTCTTTAGTCATAGAAACTTAGTAAAATAAGAAACTTTCTAAAAATGGAAACTTTACAAAAATAGTAACTTACTAGGAATAGAAACTTAGTAAAACAAACTATACTTAAACACATACTTAAACTTAAACATGGGCAAAATACTTAACTACTCTTAAATGTCAATAGGTTGACTTTCCTGCTCACTCGTTCAACTCTTTATTCCGAGGAATAACTCTCTCTCTACTTACTAAGGTGAATTCATAGCCCCTCTTTATTGCTAGCAAACTTACTTACTTTTACTTGGGGTGAGACACATGCTGTTTTTACTTTTTACACTTTAGACACAAGTACCAAACTATTAAACTATGCTATACCCGGCTATGTCCGACTAAGTCCCTACAGTGATATTTTTAATTTCTGCGGCATGCTTAATTATTGGGGGTAGGCCTATCGGGAGTTACGTCCCCGATACATTTGACCAAGTCATTGTATTACTTAATAATGAAATTAAACCGACAAGGACAGACACAACTTGTCATGGGGCAAAACTTGAACGTTTAGTCTAAATATCACGCATTGGCATAACTTTTTGATCCTGCGGGAGATCAACTTTACAAACTAAATCTTGTGGTCTAAAACAACGACAAACTTTTTGTTAAACCTATGAACTTCACTCAACCTTTTTGGTTGACACTTTAGCATGTTTTGTCACAGGTGCTGTTTGATTCAAGCTCTTATACTTACCGCTTATGTGATGCTACTTGGACATAGGATCAAGAGATATCGCATTTATTACTTCTGCATGTGAACATTTACGATATTGTTATTCCTGTCATTGTAACAACATTTCATTTTCCGCTGCGTACTCATTAAAGTTAAATTCATCATTTAGTATTGTTCTCGTTTATTATAATATGTTGGTATGTTTTGATATTAGTGACGTTCCTTCCAGACCCTATTGGGAGGACGTTACAGATTGGGATCAGAGCATAACCAGGCTGTTATAGAGAACCAGGATTGCATTTTTATGTGTGCCTTACTTGTTAGCTAGGGTGCCTTAGCAATCTAGGAAACTATAACCTTTTCTGCCTTAGAATTAAAGCACTTAGGATTGCCCCAAAATCTTAACGATTATGCTTTAATAAACTTGACTTAAAGATTCTAATCAAAATATCCTTCCTAATGTTAGGATGTCTAATTATCATCAAACGACCAAATGAATCTTTTCAAGCCAACCGAAAGAGATACTGAAAGGTCTTCCACAGAAAGACCAGTCCAAAGTCCACCTTATGGCTTTGGTGGTCCTCCCTCACCAAATTATAGCCCAAATACTACTCTAAAGTTACATGGGTCTCCTGAATACTATCCAACCCCGAGGAATAAAGACAAGAGGAAATGTCTTAAAGAAACCGGGCCGTCAAAGAAAAGATCCCGATCTCCTTTCTACGATGAAGTTGATGCCAAGTACGAGCTCATGAATCTGCGAAAAACTACCGATGACCTAATTCGCCATATTGGAAGGATCGATGTTCAAATGAAGGAAAAAGACCTAGCAATCAAGAAGCTCATGGAGGAAAATACTGAACTAAAGAAAGAGATAAAGTTGGTGAAGTATGAAGGTGATAGAAATACCCGATGGGGGAAGCAATCTCTCTCCTACCTAAGAGAAGATGTTGACCTTAGATTGAAGATGGAGGAAAACCGCGTGAATAATAAACTTTCTATAAGGGACTACAAGTACCATGTAATCAACAATGAAGTTTCTAATCTTTATGATAATCTCGAGTTCCTACATGAGAAACAAAAGGCGAAGAATGAGAAAGTTGAGAAGTTTATGAAGAAGGTTGAGGACGAGAAGAAGGAATACGAAGACAACTTCAATCTTAATATTCTTTAGTTATCTTTCTATTTTCCATCTATGTAAAGGCTATGCCTTAAAACCATTTCTATTTCCGAATCGTATATTAAAAGGCTTATTTAATGCCTAGTTCCTTAATAAAATAAAGTGTTTTATTTATATCATGTGATATTAATACTTTATCTTATTCCTACTTGTAATTGCTCAAATTTGTTAACTTATCCGACTTATGTTCACTTTTATGTAGTGACATCATGGTTCGTTCAGCTGCACCTACCGTTAACAATGTTGTGCTAACTACTGAGCAATTCCAACAGTTACTCGCTGCCGCCCAAGGCAACGCCCAAGCTAACCATGCTAATCCACAACCGAAACCTTGTCCCTACAAGGATTTTTCTAACTGTCATCCTCCTGCATTTAAGGGGACTGAAGAAGCTGTCGAACTAGTCCGTTGGTTCGAGAAGATGGAATCTATTTTCCGTATTTGCAACTGTGGTGATAACGATCGAGTAAAGTATGCCACTAGCTCATTGGGTGGCAATGCTTTAACTTGGTGGACTGCTCATGCCAAGTCCGTAGGAATTGATAATGCTAATGCAATTCCATGGGATGAACTCAAAAGCATGATGGTTAACAAATTCTGTCCTCGAAGTCAAGTTCAGAAACTTGAAGCTGAGTTCTGGGAACTCAAGGTCAAGGGTACTAACATTGAGAACTATACCAATCGTTATCTGGAGCTTTCTACTCTATGTCCTGAAATGTTTCCTACTGAAGCTAGAAGAATTGAGCGGTATATTGAAGGTTGATGTTATGCGAGGTGTATATAAAATAGTTATTAATTTTAGCAGGAAATACTATTAAATACGATACAATTTTACACAAGATATTTATTTATTTATAGAATGGATATACTTAAACCTTGCTACAACACTTATAGGCAGTGTACCTAATCGTACAGTAGTGTAGTTTTTAGTAAGTCCGGTTCGTTCCACAGGGAAATCTTTAAACAAAGCTCAACGCTATATTAGTTTACTTTTATTAAAAATACAAATATATATATAAGTAATATTATTATTATAAAGGGGGGTTTTTACCGTTTAATGACCGGTTTGTCGATTTTAAGACTTTAGTCGCAGTTAAAACCTAATGTAAAATATAAAATAAATACAAGACTTAAATTAAAGCGTAAAGTAAATAACGATAATGAAATTGCGAATAATAAAAGTGCGATAAAATAAACTTACGATAATTAAAAAGTACGATAATTAAAAGTGCGATTAAATAACAATAAATAAAAGTGCGATAATTAGAAGTGCAATTAAATATAAAATAAAGGAAATTAAATATGAAATAAAAGAATTATGCTTATTTAAACTTCCGTAATCATGATGTTTGACGTGTTGATTTTAGTTTTATGCCCATGGGTTAATTGTCCTTTGTCCTAGATTATTTAATATGTCCGTCTGGTTTTTGTCCATAACAGTCCATCAATCATAAATATAAAGTGCGAGTGTCCTCATCAAATTATTCTTATACCCGAAGTTAAATATTCCAACTAATTGGGGATTCGAATTGTAACAAGGTTTTAATACTTTGTTTAATGAATACACCAGGTTATCGACTGCGTGTAAACCAAGGTTTTACTACTTTGCTAACAATTACACCAATTATCCTTGAATGTAATTTCACCCCTGTTTTAATTATTCTAGTGGCTATTAATCCATTCCCGTGTCCGGTTAAATGAACGATTATTCGTACATATAAATACCCCGCCCATCGTGTCCGATCGAGTGTATATGGTAAATTATAGGGACGCCCAATTATAAATCTTTATATTAACATTAACAAACTTTCATTTAGTTAAACAAATATAAAGCCCATTAATAGCCCATAGTCTAATTTCCACAAGTGTCGTTCTTTTGTCCAAACCCCAATTATGGTACAAAGCCCAATTACCCAATTTTAGTAATTAGCCCAACATCATGATTACTTTGTTTTAAATAAGCATAATAATAACTTAGCTACGAGACATTAATGTAAAAAGGTTGAACATAACTTACAATGATTAAAAATAGCGTAGCGTTACACGGACAGAATTTCAACTTACACCCTTACAACATTCGCTAACATACCCTTATTATTAGAATTATAATTAAAATTAAAATTAAAATATAAATTATATATATATATTTTACGTATATATGAGAGAAGAGAGATTTTTTTTTTTTGCGTTCAGAATTCGGTTGGCTTTATAGGCATTTTTTCATTTTGGGGCTCCGCGACTCGCGGCCATTTTGGCCTTCAAACTCCGCGAGTCGCGGAGTTTGAATTTCCAGCTCACATCTTGGAGTCTTTCTCTGCCGACGGTTTTTATTTATAAATATAATATATATATAATTAATATAATTAATTATATATTATATTATATTTATATGCATAGTTAACTTGTAATTTTTAGTCCGTTGCGTCGAGCGTTAAGAGTTGACTCTGGTCCCGGTTCCGGATTTTCGAACGTCCTTGCGTACAATTTTATATTTTGTACTTAGCGTTTTGAATCTTGTACTCTTGTAATTTCGAGACGTTTCTTATCAATAATTGGAACCTTTTTGATTGTCTTTTGTACTTTTGAGCTTTTTGGTCGTTTGCGTCTTCAATTCGTCGAATCTGTCTTTTGTCTTCACCTTTTATTATTTAAACGAATATCACTTGTAAATAGAACAATTACAACTAAAAGCTTGTCTTTCTTGAGGAATAATGCTATGAAATATATGTTCGTTTTTAGCATTATCAAATATTCCCACACTTGAGTGTTGCTTGTCCTCAAGCAATATCGTCTTGAAATACTAGAATCACTTCTTTATTCTTCACACTTTGTACATCAGTGATTTTCTATACGGCGGTATAAACAATGGTAGTAACGATATGGTTTACAGTCCCACATGACTATAAAAATTTAGATCCATTAAGGAAATTGGATCTTTATGAAAACATTTGATCTTTTGAAATCTAGTTTTTACCCTAGATAAGTTTTCCGGAATAACCCTTTACCGGTGTTTGCAAAATATTTGTGTGGGTTTGGTGGGTTTCAGATTTGAAAATTTTAGCTCAAAACTTGCGGTTTTGTGTCACCCACTTGCTAACCTTGTATTTGGAAAGCAACACGTCCAGTTTACTTGTCCCGTATATTACCTTTCGGTAAACTACCGTTCGGTTGTAAAGGAAAGCGTTGAACAAGCAACTGTTAAGGCAATGTCCCCTGACATGCTTTTAATTATGGTCTATAACGTGTCGGACGCAATTACTATCCTTGGTAGGAGCAATAGTAAAGCTCACCCTTATAATTTTTCGGTCTGGCACAAGGTCCTGTCTTTGACCACTATGCAACCACCGTTCTTACGGTTGACACCCGATTTGGTTCAGGTGACCTAATGAATTCCAGGTGAATTCCTAGGATTTTACGTTCAATGGTAATGAACGTATTGAAAATAGGGCTTTCAGAAAACAAATCGGTTTGTAATTTTGATCAAAATATTTTCTCGTTTAAGCTCGAGTTTAGATATCATTGAATTCCATGAGTTTGTAATTCTCAATCTTTAAGGTCAATCTCTAGGATTGAGTAATATCAGTCTTAAAAGCTGATTTTTAATCTTTAAGGAGATTATCCTTTCTGGGGATCTGATTCATTAGTCTTATCAAGCTAATTTGCACGGTGCCCCCCCATTGTACGAGATAAATCCTTCTCATGGTTAGTATAAATCTGACCACATGGCGACCCTGTTTAATGCTGAGGTCCGTGGATTTCTTGCTGATTTTAGTGATGACTTTTCTAGATTTTTCGTCAACCTACAGCTGGTCTGGACGACAACTTCATGACCTAAATCAAGAAGCGCGTGTCTTTTTCGGAAGACTTTACTTCCTTTTAATGATGGAATTGATTCATCGTGTAGATCCATCTCTTCTTTTCTTTCATCGGGTAAAACAGTTTAGTTTAGTCCAAAGCAAAAGTATTTTCAGTTATTTGTTACAGATATATGTGACATATGTTTAAGATAACTTGGTAAATTTTCCCACACTTGGCTTTTATTTTCCTTTTTATCGTCCTCTATTCCATTTTAAATGAATTTTAACATTTTAGTTTGTTTCTTAATTTATGTCCTTTCCGAGGTAACAATAATTTCGGTGTTAAAACCTAGTTTTATCGTTCATAAATATGTATAAACATGATTTTGAATTCATTTAATTGAAAATTTTGAAAAATTTTACTAGAATTGGGTAGTCAGTATATAAGACTAGGGCTGTTCTTTATTATCAGAGAGCACTAGATTCTAATACAACTACTGCTTTACTAGTATTTTTAATGGTAACCAAGTGTTTAAGATAAAAATTTTAAAATCCGAAAGAATTTAACCCCTTCCCACACTTAAGATTTTGCAATGCCCTCATTTGCAAGAAATCAGTAACAATTTAAATTATTGAGGGTGATTAGTGTGAAAATGATTAAATTTTACCAAAGTTTCTAAATATATTGGCGTTTGTTTGCTGAATGATAAATGGTGCACATCATTTGTTCATTCCGTCTTGTTGTTATTTCACATATATTTTGCATCTTGTCGTCAAAATTAGTTGCTTTTGCTGAACTTAATGCCAGTCTTTGAAAATGCGTTGTTTTACCCTGTTGTGTACATAAGATAAACTCCAAACATATATACATATTTTTGAAGTTTGGTATATTACCCCACATTCAAAAATTATTAAAATCTAAGAATAAAAGTTAGACAATTATAAAAATGATTACAATATTAACAAAAGTATTAAACGTATCAATAATTACAAATTACAAAATAAAAAAAATAATAATAAGTAAACTAAGGATGATATTGGTACCAATAGGGGTTCCAGGCATAACCATAAGTGCTATAGAATGCTTCGGCAGGGTCATACGTAGGATATGGTGGCTGCATCTCTATAGACCAAGGAGGGAAGACGGGTTTCGGTGTAGGAATATAGTTTCTACCTATATGTTGGCAATGAGCTATGATCTGGTTCTGATGAACTTGCCAATCTTCAAATGCTCTCTGTCTAGCATTTTCGTATTCCTGAGAAGCTATAAACCTATGCATTTCTTGCATCTCATTCCCCCCTCCTACATTACCTTGCTGCTGGTTTCTCTCCACCTGTGGATGTCTACCATGGTATCGTACTGCGGCGTTATTTCGCCTCTTCAAAACTTTCGCACCATGGTATACATTTAAACCTATAGTATCGCGGGGTTCTGGTTCTTCTACTAATAATCCCCCCCGACTTATATCCACACCGAGATATTCACCAATCAAAGTAATAAAAATTCCACCTCCTATTATGCTATGTGGTCGCATCCCCCGAACCATAGCTGATAAATAATAACCCACACAATATGGTATACTTACAGCGCTTTGTGGGTCTCGAATACACATATGGTAAAACAAATCCTGTTCATTTACTTTTTCCTTGTTTTTACCCCTTTGTGTAATCGAATTAGCTAAAAACCTATGTATCACTCTTAATTCGGCTCTATCTATATCCAAATAAGAGTAATTTCCCCCTTTGAAACGGTGATGGCTTGTCATTTGACTCCACACACCGTGTGTATCAAAATTCTCATCTATCTTTCTACCGTTTAGTATCAATCCTCTACAATCGGCAGACGCTAACTCCTCAGGCGTATATATACGTAAAGCCTGAGCCATGTCCAGTAAAGACATGTGGCGCATCGAACCGCCTAACAAAAATCTAATAAAAGAACGATCGGTTAAACTAGCTACCCGATCATTCAACTCTATACTACATAACAATTCTTCACACCATACTTTATATACAGGTCTGCGTATGGTGAATAAACATATCCAGTCATTAAAAGAAGAATTACCATACCTCTGTACAAGTAATTCCCTAATTGGCCCGGCCAATTCTACAGCTTCTAAGGGTCCCCATTCTATGACCCTCGGTACCTCAACAACCTTAGAATGAAGAGTATGCAAACCCCGTTGATATTTTGGATAATCTATCCAAAGTCTGTCAAATCTCAGGTTCGGGTGCAACTCTTCCAAGTGCATATCGGAAAAGGTCATGACTGGATGAGGTATATCCTGCTTGTAGTAGTTATCCACCTCCTGTTGTTCCAAATTCTCAGCAGGAGCATTGCGGGCTTGGGATGAAGATTCACCCCTTTCATTCTGCAAAACACATCAAACACAATTTTTGTGCATCCAAATATGCATTAGTGTCAGCAAAATCATCAATCAAAATAATTACAATGACATTATCAATTTATATCAAACTTAAGCTTATTTTCACATTTTTATCAAATCTACACTTTTTCAAATAAGCATATACGAAAATTTTCGCCAAGTTCATAAGCATTCAACTCAAATAACATGTCAAAATAATCATTACTAGCAATTAAACAAGTCTCAAATGGCATTATCTTTCAAAAATCAAGTTCATGAATTTTAGACTTGAAAAAGTCCACTTTAATTCTCAAAATCATGTTTAGGCTCAAAGTTTGGATCATTTAACTACCTAGACATGTTACACTACTCAATTTAGCAACAATTCATGACAAAAATCGGCCATAACCTGTTTATATCAAAAAGCCCCAAATTGCTCAAGAACACAAACCCTAGATTATTCAAAATTTGAAGTTTAAGGCTTCTAATCATGTTAAACAGCATCAATCTAGGTTATACAAGCATAATACATAAACAATTTAAGCCTAATTACACTAAAAAGCATCAAAATCAATTTTGGAAAAAATTGCTCAAGAACATCAAATTTCGAATTAAATGGTGTTTAGGTGTAGAAATTTACCGTTTTTCTTGAGTAATTCTTAGATAGCATCCTTCTCAACATGATTTTAGCAAAAGATTTGGTGATTAACGGTTAAAAATTGGGATTTTTGGGGGTGTTTTTCGGGTTTTTCGCAGCTATTTTCGCTGTTATTTTTCGCAGTGTTTGAGTTGTGTGGTTCACTGATCGTTCAGCTCTTTTTATTTTTTTTTCTGATTTTTGGTCCCTCCGCGAGTCGCGGGGATTTACCCTCCAAACTCCGCGACTCGCGGAGTTTGGTATATATATATATATATATATATATATATATATATATTTTTTTTTTTTCATTAACTTATTAAAACAATTAAGTAATTAATTTTAAAATTTTGTTTCCCTTATTATTTAGGACGAGGTCGTTTCGGATCGATGTCCTAGTCCGTCCCTCGACAAAATTTTAAAATTTGTCTTTTTGTAGCGATTGTTTTAAAAGCTAAGATTTTTGGGTTTTTTCAATGTTTTTGGCATACTCTAATTCAATAAGATTAAAAATAATGATAATAAAAGTTCTCGTCCCTCCCTCGGGTAAAGCAATTTCGGTTCAAAGGCCTAGTCTTCAACTTACGATGAATTTAAAAATCATATTCTTAACTTAATGAGATAAAGTAAATTTTTGTTTTTAAATTCACACAACTTAAATATAAAATTCAAAATTATTATTAAAAATTCATACCAAACTTAAAATTTGAAATGCATAAAATTAAAAATTAATATTTTAAAAATTAAAAGTTCACACCAAACTTAATTTAAAAATTTATAAATTCATATCAAACTTATATTAATTTTTCAAATATTTACAATTTTAAATATATTGTTTTTACAAAGTTTACAATATTAATTTAAGATTTAAATATTAAGATTAAAAACATGGTAAAAATAAAATTAAAAATCTTTTTGTCTTTTTATCCCACTTTAATCAATCAAATATTATCAAAAATATGCGCCCCTCTTTTTGGTAAAGTAATTTCGGTTCCAAGACCTAATTTAACTCATGACGAATTTTTGAAATATTTTGGGTTGATTGTTTAAAGATATTTATACCTTAAGAATAAACGTTAAATTTCGCAGTGATGTAATAAATTTTTGAATGATATCAATAATTTCGGTCGCCAAACCTAATTTTATTCAATACCAATTTAATACTTTTTAGCGAACAAATTAGCGTTTATTATCAAAAGGTTAAAAATAAAAATAAAAACTGTACAGACATACCTGTGAAATAGATTTCTTAGTTATATGATCTATCCCATTCATAAGATAGTCGGTTTAATTGGTTTTCCATGGCTACATAGGCGTAACCTCGAGCATTCAGTGTCTTTTCTTCTAAACATATGAACGGTCCGTCTCTGCATAAAGTAACAAATTCGGTATTTGAATAGGTTTGATTATTTGAACATTTACCTCCATGTGACCATTTTCCGCATTTGTGACATCGTTCTAGGTGTCGTGCTCTTCTTTTCGCTGCGGATTTTGATTTTCCTTTACCAAATTGTAACTTATTATCTTCGCATCTGGATTCTTTTCTAACTCCGTCCATTCTTTCTCTGATTACTGATACTATTTCACTCGGGAGTATATCATTATTTCTTTTAGTGATCAAAGCGTGTAGCATTAGACCATGGTTTAGTTCACAGGCAGTCTTCATTTTGTAAAAACCTAAAAAAAAAAATTCAGAATGGGGGGAGAAGACTAGTTCTTTAGGGTCTGCTAGGGAAAGACCATTCGGGTTCCATTTTCGAGAACTACACGAAAACAGACAATCTAACTCTAACAGAAATACATATTATCCTTTAAAGACTTGATTCTCCCCACACTTAGTTAGCTGTGGTGTCGAAATTGTGATTAACTTCGTTGTCGACTTCCATCGGACCATGTATGTAATGTTTAACTCTGTGACCATTAACTTTAAATTCCATCCCATTTGAATTTATCAATTCTATCGTTCCGTATGGGAAAACTCTTTTGACTATGAATGGTCCAGACCATCTTGATTTCAATTTTCCAGGAAATAACTTGAATCGTGAATTGAAAAGAAGAACTCTGTCTCCTTCTTTAAATTCTTTTGAACTTCTGATTCTTTTATCATGCCATTTCTTCATTCTTTCTTTATAGATTAACGAATTTTCGTATGCTTCATGTCTTAATTCTTCTAATTCATTTAGTTGACTTAATCGTAGACGTCCGGCTTCATGTAAATCAAGATTACATGTTTTCAAAGCCCAAAATGCTTTGTGTTCAATTTCTACTGGAAGATGACATGCTTTTCCATAAACAAGTCTAAAAGGTATGGTTCCAATTTGAGTTTTGTAGGCTGTTCTAAAAGCCCAGAGTGCATCCTCCAATTTAATGGACCATTCCTTCGGATTTGATCCTACGGTTTTCTCTAGAATACGTTTTAAAGCTCGGTTGGTATTTTCAACTTGTCCACTTGTTTGTGGATGATATGCGGTGGAGATTTTATGAGTTACTCCATATCTTTTAAGAACTTTCTCAAGTTGATTATTACAGAAATGAGTACCCCGATCACTTATTAAAGCTTTCGGTGTTCCAAACCTTGCAAAAAGACGTTTTAAAAAGTTGACTACAACTCGTGCATCGTTAGTTGGGAGAGCTTGTGCTTCCGCCCATTTAGATACATAATCAATGGCTACGAGTATATATAGATTATTATGAGATTTTGGAAATGGACCCATAAAGTCAATACCCCAAATGTCAAATACTTCACATACTTGGATGACATTTTGTGGCATTTCATCACGTTGACTTATTTTTCCGGCCCTTTGACATGCATCACAGGATTTGCAAAGAAGGTGTGCGTCTTTGTAAATTGTAGGCCAATAGAATCCAGCTTCATAAACTTTTCTTGCTGTTAGTTGAGGCCCATAATGCCCTCCTGTTGGTCCTGTGTGACAATGGTTTAAAATTTTACTAGCTTCATCTCCAAATACACATCGGCGTATTATTCCATTGGGACAACTTTTAAACAGATGTGGATCTTCCCAGAAATAGTGTTTTATATCACTGAAGAATTTCTTTCGTCTTTGGTACGATAATCCTTTTTCAAGGAATCCACAAACTAACTAGTTTGCATAGTCTGCAAACCATGGGATTTCATTATAATCTATCTTCAATAGATATTCATCAGGAAAGTTGTCTTGTATGGCTGATTCATTTAGAACTTCTAATTCGGGATTTTCAAGACGAGAAAGATGATCAGCGGCGAGATTTTCTGCTCCTCTTTTATCTCGGATTTCAATATCAAACTCTTGTAAGAGTAAGATCCAACGGATTAATCTTGGTTTAGCATCTTGTTTTGAAAATAGGTATCTAAGAGCAGAATGGTCGGTATAGACCACCGTTTTTGCTAGAACGAGATATGATCGAAAGTTGTCAAAAGCAAAGACAATAGCAAGGAGTTCTTTTTCAGTAGTTGTATAGTTCGTTTGTGCTCCTTGTAATGTCTTACTAGCATAATATATAGGTTGAAATCGTTTTTCAATCCTTTGTCCTAAAACGGCTCCCATTGCAAAATCACTTGCATCGCACATTAGTTCAAATGGTAGATTCCAATTTGGTGTTATCATGATCGGCGCATTAGTGAGTTTCTCTTTAAGAATATTAAAAGATTTGATACACTCATCTGAAAAGATGAATGGCGCATCCTTTTCTAGGAGTTTATTCATAGGAGTGGCAATTTTAGAAAAATCTTTTATAAAACGTCGGTAAAAACCGGCATGCCCTAGAAAACTCCTAACTCCTCTAACATTGGTGGGATGTGGAAGTTTAGCAATTACATCTACTTTAGCTCTATCCACTTCAATTCCTTCTTTTGAAATTTTATGTCCAAGAACGATGCCTTCTTTAACCATGAAATGGCATTTCTCCCAATTAAGTACTAGATTTGATTTTTCGCATCTAATTAGCATTCGTTCCAGATTAACTAGACATGATTTAAATGTATCACCGAAGACTGAAAAGTCATCCATGAATACTTCCATGCATTCTTCTATCATGTCGTGAAAAATCGCCATCATGCATCTTTGAAAGGTTGCAGGGGCGTTACAAAGTCCAAATGGCATGCGTTTGTAAGCAAAAGTACCATAAGGGCACGTGAATGTGGTTTTCTCTTGGTCCTCGGGTGCTATTGGAATTTGAAAATATCCGGAAAATCCATCTAGAAAACAATAGTAACTATTTCCGGCTAATCTTTCCAACATTTGATCTATGAAAGGTAAGGGAAAGTGATCTTTTCTGGTGGCGTCATTTAATTTCCTATAATCAATACATACACGCCATCTTGTTACAGTCCTAGTAGGAATAAGCTCATTTTTCTCATTTGTAATGACAGTCATGCCACCCTTCTTAGGTACGCATTGAACTAGGCTTACCCATGGGCTATCAGAAATTAGATATATCAAACCTGCATCTAGCAGTTTAATAATCTCTTTCTTAACTACATCTTGCATATTAGGATTTAGTCTTCGTTGGCGTTGCACATACGTTTTATGACCTTCTTCCATAAGGATTTTATGTGTGCAATACGAAGGACTTATTCCTTTAATATCATGAATCTTCCATGCAATGGCTGGTTTATGAGCTTTCAACACAGAAATGAGTTGTGATTTCTCATTTTCAGTAAGAGAAGACGATATTATTACAGGTAATTCAGATTCACCATGTAAATAAGCGTATTCCAAATGGTTTGGAAGTGGCTTTAACTCTAATTTCGGAGGTTCTTCTATCGATGATTTATATCGATATCTGTCTTCTTCTTTTAGCATTTGAATTTCTTCTGTTGTTGGTTCATATCCATTAGCTATAAGTGTAGCTAACATTTCAGCTTCATCAATTGGTTCATTACCTTCTCCTAAAGAACATTCTCCTGTTCCTTGTAATTCTGGAAATTCTTCTAATAATTCTGCATGTGCATCTATAGTTTGAATATAATAACATGTATCATCTGCAGATTGTGGTTGTTGCATTGCTCTATCAACTGAAAAGGTAACACTCTCATCCTCTATACTTAGGGTCAGTTTCTTACCGAACACGTCTATCATTGCTTTAGCCGTGTTTAAGAATGGTCTTCCTAATATGAGAGGAACTTGAGAATCTTCTTCCATGTCCAAAACAACAAAATCTATTGGAAATACTAAAGTACCAACTTTAACTAGCATGTTCTCCATTATCCCTCTAGGATATTTTATTGATCTATCGGCTAGTTGTATGCTTATTCTTGTTGGTTTCAATTCTCCAAGGTCTAGTTTAGCGTATAGTGAATACGGCATTAGATTTATACTAGCACCTAAGTCTGCCAATGCTTCTATTGAACTAAGACTACCCAGAAAACATGGAATTGTGAAACTTCCTGGATCAGATAATTTTTCTGGTATCTTATTCAACAGCACTGCTGAACAATTAGCATTCATAGTAACAGCCGAGAGTTCTTCCATTTTCTTTCTATTTGAGATTAGATCTTTCAAGAATTTAGCATATCTTGGCATTCCTGAAATCACATCAATGAAAGGAAGATTTACATTTATCTGTTTAAACATATCCAAAAATTTGGATTGCTCGGCTTCAAGTTTCTCTTTCTTCATTTTACTCGGGTAAGGAAGTGGTGGTTGGTATGGTTTAACATAAGGTTTATCCTTAACTGTGTTATCTTCATTAACTTTTTCAACTACCGGTTCTTTTTCCTTATCTTGATCAGGTTGTGGTTCTTGTGGAGTAGGAATAGTTTCATCAGAAATTACAGGTATTTCAGGTGGTTTAAGTGTTGTACCACTTCTTGTGGTAATGGCTTTAGCTGTTTCATTCCGGGGGTTAGCATTTGTATCACTAGGTAGACTTCCCGGTTTTCTTTCACCTATTAACCTTGCTAGGTTACTCACTTCTTGTTCCAGATTTTGAATAGAAGCTTGTTGATTTCTAAATGCTTGAGCATTTTGTTCATTAGTTTGTTTTTGAGATGTGAAAAACTGTGTTTGAGTTTCAACTAGCTTCGTCATCATATCTTCTAAATTCGGCTTTTTATCATCGGTTTGTTGTGGTGGTTTGTTTTGAAAATTCGGTCTTTGCTGATTATAAGTATTATTGGATACTTGTTGATTGCTAGGACCTTGTTGGTTGTTGTATGGAATATTTCGGTTATAATTCTGGTTTTGATTGTAAATCGGTCTTGGCGGTTGATAATTATTCTGATAATTATTTCCAGGCCTTTGGTTTATGTATGAAATATTCTCTCTTTGTTCCATTGTTAATTCAATACTGAGACAATCTTTTGTCAAATGTGGTCCTCCACACTGCTCACAACTAATTCGTATTGAGTGAATATCTTTAGTCATCTTTTCCATTCGTCGTTCCACAGCATCTATCTTTGCGGAAATGGAATCTAAGTCATGGCTAGAATCGGCTCTAGCTGCTTTAGATGATCTAATGATATCTTTTTCTTGGTGCCACTCATGTGAGTGGGAAGCAGTGTTATCAATAATTTTGTAAGCATCAGTTTCGGTTTTCTTCATAATAGAACCACCAGCTGCTATATCTATGTCTTTTCTTGTAGTGATGTCGCATCCTTGGTAGAATATTTGTACTATTTGACAGGTGTCTAAACCATGTTGCGGACATCCTCTTAATAACTTTCCATATCTTGTCCACGCCTCATATAGAGTTTCATTTGGTTTCTGTGTGAACGTAACAATTTCTGCTTGAAGTCTTACGGCTTTAGATGCAGGAAAGAATTGTTTAAGAAATTTGTCAACTAAAACATCCCATGTATCAATCGCCCCTTCAGGTAACGATTCCAACCAATCTTTGGCTTCTCCCTTTAAAGTCCAGGGAAATAACATGAGATATATCTGTTCATCCTCCACTTCTCGGATTTTAAATAGTGTGCAGATCCTATTAAAGGTACGTAGATGTTCATTTGGATCTTCCTTCGGCGCACCACTAAATTGGCATTGATTAGTCACCATGTGTAGAATTTGTCCTTTGATTTCATAATCTGGCGCATTAATGTCTGGATGAGTAATTGCGTGACCTTGGCCAGTGCGTTTAGCTCTCATTCGGTCTTCCATACTTAAAGGTTCCAGATTCTCCATAATTGAATTTGTTGAATCGGTAACACTAGATGATTCTGATTTAATAGTTCGTTCCTCAACAATCTCTGTTTGAATGATTGGTGGCTCCGGAGGAAAGTTTAATGGTTCAGGATCTACGAACCGTTCCTGAATATTTTCCGGATTCTCAATTGTGAGGTCGGGTTCAAAAAATGGATTATCGAAAATTTGAACTGAAGTACTTGGTTGACTAGATGACGATTCTAAAGAAAAATCAACGGCGGTTATATTTGCTAAATGTCTTGATCTAGTTACAGGTGGTGAACGTACAAAAGGTGATGAACGTCTTGCTCGGTGCATTCACTGAATATCCTATTAGTTTTAAAAAGGAAAGAAAAATTATAATAAGTTATCCAATTAATAGACTTTTCTGATTTTGCCCACGTTTCGAATAGCCAAAAGATGCAGCAGAGGGGCAGGATTCGTTTGGTCTCAATATAATTGAGGACTGTTTGGCTCCAATAACCCGGTCCACGTACAAATCCAACTATTACTACGAACCAGAAAATTTTGATGTCTATTAATTTAACCACTTAAAATAAATTTTCGTAATTTTAAGAAATTTAGATAAGAAGTAGAAAAAAATTCTAAGTCCTAAAAACTAGAATGGCGAGAAATAAGAGAGAAAAAGAGTTCGTCGCAAAAGGTAGAAAAAGAAAAAAAATGGTTGAAAAATAAAAGGTGACGGAAAAATAAAAGAAACTTATAAAAACTTAAAAATACTTGACTAACCTAACCTTATTACTACAACTAACTTAAAATTATAATCGCAAATTGAGATTACTAATTGGAATGATAATTGATACATAGTAAAAGGTCTAAAAATATTAAAGCTTACAAGGAAAAACTAAATCCCAAATGGAAATAACTTAAAAAGAAACTAAAACTTAAAAAGGCGTCGCAAAATTCTAAAGCACCTAAATCTTAGTCTAAAGAAAAAGCACTTAAGGAATTCTACGGCAAAGCCTAAAAATCTAGGAGTAAAAATAACTATAGCAAAAACTAAGTTTAAAATTAAATATGAGCTAAAAATACAAATATTACGCTACAACGATTAAAAAGGGACAAAATATAAAAATATACAAAAAGTTGTAAAAAGTACAATTTTTTTAAAAATATTATTTTTATATTATTTTTTTAATAAAACTACTAATTTTACAATTTAATAAAACTAATTAATACTAAATACATAAATTAAATAAAAAGTAAAAATAAAAATAAAACTAATAATAATAATAATAATTAGGTTTAAATAATAATTATAATTAATAATAACCCGTAATTAATGCAGGATTAGGGTTTTTTGTCGCCTGTCAGAAAGGCTCCGCGAGTTGCGGTAATTAATACATCAAACCCCGCGACTCGCGGGGTTCAGAAATTCAGTTGACAGATTTAAATTCGACGCGTTTTCTTTATTTATTTTTTTTTCTGTTTTTAATTTTTTTCTATAAATAAAAGATAGTTAATAAAACTTATATTTTTATAAACTAAAATAGAAATAAAGAAACTTATAAAACTTAAATATTTAACAAAATCTTAAAAATACTTATATTTTTGTTTTTCTTTTTATATTTTTGAATAATTAAAACGTATTTTTACAAAAACGAATTTTTAATAGAAGTAAGCTAAAAATCATTTTTTTTTATATTAGCGTTGCGCTTCCGGCTTTTAAGATAATCCCCGGCAGCGGCGCCAAAAATACTTGATGTTATGCGAGGTGTATATAAAATAGTTATTAATTTTAGCAGGAAATACTATTAAATACGATACAATTTTACACAAGATATTTATTTATTTATAGAATGGATATACTTAAACCTTGCTACAACACTTATAGGCAGTGTACCTAATCGTACAGTAGTGTAGTTTTTAGTAAGTCCGGTTCGTTCCACAGGGAAATCTTTAAACAAAGCTCAACGCTATATTAGTTTACTTTTATTAAAAATATAAGTAATATTATTATTATAAAGGGGGGTTTTTACCGTTTAATGACCGGTTTGTCGATTTTAAGACTTTAGTCGCAGTTAAAACCTAATGTAAAATATAAAATAAATACAAGACTTAAATTAAAGCGTAAAGTAAATAACGATAATGAAATTGCGAATAATAAAAGTGCGATAAAATAAACTTACGATAATTAAAAAGTACGATAATTAAAAGTGCGATTAAATAACAATAAATAAAAGTGCGATAATTAGAAGTGCAATTAAATATAAAATAAAGGAAATTAAATATGAAATAAAAGAATTATGCTTATTTAAACTTCCGTAATCATGATGTTTGACGTGTTGATTTTAGTTTTATGTCCATGGGTTAATTGTCCTTTGTCCTAGATTATTTAATATGTCCGTCTGGTTTTTGTCCATAACAGTCCATCAGTCATAAATATAAAGTGCGAGTGTCCTCATCAAATTATTCTTATACCCGAAGTTAAATATTCCAACTAATTGGGGATTCGAATTGTAACAAGGTTTTAATACTTTGTTTAATGAATACACCAGGTTATCGACTGCGTGTAAACCAAGGTTTTACTACTTTGCTAACAATTACACCAATTACCCTTGAATGTAATTTCACCCCTGTTTTAATTATTCTAGTGGCTATTAATCCATTCCCGTGTCCGGTTAAATGAACGATTATTCGTACATATAAATACCCCGCCCATCGTGTCCGATCGAGTGTATATGGTAAATTATAGGGACGCCCAATTGTAAATCTTTATATTAACATTAACAAACTTTCATTTAGTTAAACAAATATAAAGCCCATTAATAGCCCATAGTCTAATTTCCACAAGTGTCGTTCTTTTGTCCAAACCCCAATTATGGTACAAAGCCCAATTACCCAATTTTAGTAATTAGCCCAACATCATGATTACTTCGTTTTAAATAAGCATAATAATAACTTAGCTACGAGACATTAATGTAAAAAGGTTGAACATAACTTACAATGATTAAAAATAGCGTAGCGTTACACGGACAGAATTTCGACTTACACCCTTACAACATTCGCTAACATACCCTTATTATTAGAATTATAATTAAAATTAAAATTAAAATATAAATTATATATATATATTTTACGTATATATGAGAGAAGAGAGATTTTTTTTTTTTGCGTTCAGAATTCGGTTGGCTTTATAGGCATTTTTTCATTTTGGGGCTCCGCGACTCGCGGCCATTTTGGCCTTCAAACTCCGCGAGTCGTGGAGTTTGAATTTCCAGCTCACATCTTGGAGTCTTTCTCTGCCGACGGTTTTTATTTATAAATATAATATATATATATAATTAATATAATTAATTATATATTATATTATATTTATATGCATAGTTAACTTGTAATTTTTAGTCCGTTGCGTCGAGCGTTAAGAGTTGACTCTGGTCCCGGTTCCGGATTTTCGAACGTCCTTGCGTACAATTTTATATTTTGTACTTAGCGTTTTGAATCTTGTACTCTTGTAATTTCGAGACGTTTCTTATCAATAATTGGAACCTTTTTGATTGTCTTTTGTACTTTTGAGCTTTTTGGTCGTTTGCGTCTTCAATTCGTCGAATCTGTCTTTTGTCTTCACCTTTTATTATTTAAACGAATATCACTTGTAAATAGAACAATTGCAACTAAAAGCTTGTCTTTCTTGAGGAATAATGCTATGAAATATATGTTCGTTTTTAGCATTATCAAAGGTCTTCCCGAGGATGTTCAAGGGAATGTTATTGCTGCTGAGAAGGTTACTTTGGATGCTGTGATTCTCATGGCACAAAATCTCATGTTGGCCAAGAGAAGAAGGGCGTCGACCAATAAGCAAGTTGAAACCAAGGGTAATGATGGTAAGAGGAAGTTTGAGCCATCTCAAGGTTCGGCTCAGAATGATAATAAGAAGCCTGCGGATGGTACAAGGTCGAATTATAAGGGTACTTATCCTTTCTGTATTAGTTGTGAGTGGCATCACCCGGGGAAGTGTACTGCAGTTTGTGCGTTGTGTAAGAAAGTGGGACATGTTGCTAGACGTGTAAGACTCCTCCGAAGGATAAGGCTATTGTTCCGGCCAAAGCTCCTCCTACATGCTATTCTTGTGGAGAAAAGGGACACATTAGTCCGAATTGTCCTAAGAAGAAAGATAATCCCGCTACTGGAGCTAATGCTACTGCTTCGAAGGGTCGTGCGTTTGTTATTACCGCTGCTGAAGCCCGAGATGAAGATGAAGTTATCACGGGTACGTATCTTGTCAATAATTTCTATGCAACTATTTTATTCGATACTGGTGCCGACAGAAGTTACGTGTCTAGTGATTTTTGTACCCTATTTGCTGAAAAGCCTCAACCCTTAGAAACTAAAAGATTAGTAGAAGTAGCCAATGGAAAGGTCATGCAAGTCGATAAAATCTATAAAAACTGCAACCTAATCTTAGCCGATAAAGAATTTAAGATAGACCTTTTGCCAGTCAAACTCGGAAGTTTTGACGTCGTAGTTGGTATGGATTGGTTACGTCCATTACATGCTGCTATCATGTGTTACGATAAAACTGTTAATGTTCCATTGGGGAATGGAGATACTCTCATCATCCAAGGTGAAAAGAGTGGTTCTAATCTCAATATCATCTCCTATATCAAAACCCGCAAATACCTTATGAAAGGTTATCCAGCCATTCTAGCCCACGTTAAGCTGATCGAATCGGAAGAGAATCGTATTGAAGATGTACCAGTGGTTAGAGACTATCCCGATGTGTTTCCCGAAGATCTTCCTGGTCTTCCACCTCCTCGACAAGTTGAATTTCAAATTGATTTAGCTCCCGGTGCTGCTCCTGTTGCTAAAGCACCATACCGTTTAGCACCTTCCAAAATGAAGGAACTTTCCAACCAGCTCCAAGAACTATTGGATAAAGGTTTCATTCATCCAAGCTCGTCCCCATGGGGAGCTCCTATTCTATTTGTTAAAAAGAAGGATGGTACGTTAAGGATGTGCATTGATTACCGCGAACTTAACAAGCTTACTATCAAGAACCGTTATCCGTTGCCACGTATTGATGATCTATTCGACCAACTTCAAGGGTCAAGTGTTTATTCAAAGATTGATTTGAGGTCCGGATATCACCAACTTAGAGTCAAGGAATCTGATATTCCAAAGACTGCTTTTCGCACTCGTTATGGGCACTATGAATTCTGTGTCATGCCTTTTGGTTTGACCAATGCTCCTGCCATTTTCATGGATCTCATGAACCGTGTCTGCAAACCTTATCTCGATAAATTCATCATTGCTTTCATTGATGACATTTTGATCTACTCCAAGAGTGAGAAGGAACATGAGCAACATCTGCGCGTGATTCTTGAACTCTTACGAAAGGAACAACTCTACGCTAAGTTTTCTAAGTGCGAGTTTTGGCTCAAAAACGTACAATTCCTCGGACACGTTGTTGATAGTAATGGAATACATGTCGATTCAGCTAAGATTACCGCTCTCCAGAACTGGGAGATACCAAAGACTGCGAAGCATATTCGTCAATTTTTGGGACTTGCCGGTTATTATCGGAGATTCATAAAGGATTTTTCCCTTCTTGCCAAACCTCTTACGAAGCTAACTCAAAAAGGGAAGAAGTTTGAGTGGTCCGAAGAACAGGAATCTGCTTTCAAGATTCTGAAAGAGAAGTTGACCACAGCCCCGATTCTATCTTTACCTGAAGGTACTGACGATTTTGTTGTTTACTGCGATGCCTCAAAGTAAGGCTTTGGTTGTGTTTTAATGCAACGTGAAAAGGTTATTGCCTACGCATCTAGACAGTTGAAGAAACACGAGGAGAACTATACCACACACGACCTTGAGTTAGGTGCCGTGGTATTTGCATTAAAGATATGGAGACATTATCTATATGGTACCCAGTTTACGGTGTACACTAACCATAAAAGTCTTCGACACATCTTTGATCAAAAACAGCTGAATATGAGGCAAAGCCGATGACTCGAGTTATTGAACGATTATGACTGTAAGATGGAATATCATCCTGGCAAGGCAAACGTAGTTGCTGATGCCCTTAGTCGAAAAGACGATGTTAAACGTGTTCGTGCCTTAAACCTGAAAATCAAATCAAATCTTATATCACGAATCTGCGAAGCTCAACTGGAAGCTATTAAACCAACACTTATCGAAGGTGAAGGACCTATCGGTTTCGAGAACCAACTCCAAGTGAAAGCTAATGGTACACGGTACTTTGGCAACAGAATTTGGGTTCCTCGCTTCGGTAATCTCCGTGAACTAGTCTTGGATGAAGCGCATAAGACTAGGTATTCTATTTATCCGGGTTCCAGTAAGACGTACCACGATGTGAAGGAATTCTACTGGTGGCCTAATATGAAAGCCGACATTGCTACTTATGTTAGTAAGTGTCTCACTTGTTTGAAAGTCAAGGCTGAACATCAAAAGCCTTCTGGTCTGTTGACACAACCCGATATTCTGCAGTGGAAGTGGGAATGTATCGCTATGGACTTTATTACTAAATTGCCCAAGACTTCTAGTGGCAATGATACTATATGGGTCATAGTAGATCGTCTTACTAAATCTGCTCATTTCTTACCGATCAAGGAGACCGACAAGATGGAGAGATTGTCACAACTGTATATCAAAGAAATTGTCTCTGGTCATGGTGTTCCTATATCAATCATATCCGATCACGACAGTAGATTCACTTCCAGATTCTGGAAATCCTTACAAACTGCTCTTGGAACTCAACTTGACATGAGTACTGCTTATCATCCGCAAACCGATGGTCAAAGTGAACGAACCATTCAAACATTGGAAGATATGCTTCGCGCTTGTGTTATCGACTTCGGCAAAGGCTGAGATAGACATTTGGCTTTGGTTGAATTCTCTTACAATAATAGTTACCACTCAAGTATTAAGGCTGCACCTTTTGAGGCCTTATACGGATGAAAATGTAGATCCCCACTGTGATGGGATGAATTAGAGGACAAACATTTAACTGGTCCTGAAATCATACACGAGACAACCGAAAAGATAGTTCAGATTAAGAAATGAATAGAAACTGCCCGCAGCCGATAGAAGAGCTATGCTAATAAAGGTCAGAAAGATTTGGAATTCCAAGTTGGTGACAAAGTCATGTTGAAAGTATCCCCTTGGAAAGGCGTCGTTCGTTTTGGTAAACGAAGCAAACTAAGTCCGCGTTTTGTTGGACCCTTCAAGATTACTGAAAGGATCGGACCCGTGGCTTATCGATTAGAATTACCTGTTGAACTTAGCAGCGTACACAACGTATTTCATGTCTCGAATCTTAAAAAGTGTCTCGCTGATGACATTCTCGTTATTCCTTTGGATGACATTCACATTGATGATAAAATGCACTTCATAGAGGAACCCGTAGAAGTCATGGACCGATCTGCTAAATGCTTAAAACAAAGCACCATACCTATTGTTAAGATCCGTTGGAATTCACGACGTGGCCCCGAGTATACCTGGGAACGTGAAGACCAAATGAAACAGAAATATCCCCATCTATTCTCAACCGCTGATGCATCCGAGAAGTCTACCTAAAACTTCGGGACGAAGTTTTTATTAACGGAGAGGTACTGTAACAACCCTCACTTTTCGACTTCTAAATTTACTGAATTAACCCTAGGGTTATATGTCTGACTATATGTATTAAGGGTACAATTAAATATTGACCGAATAGTAATTTTTAGTCAACAATTTACGCTTAAATAAATAATATATTATTAATTTATATAATTTGACATAATTTAACTAAGTATATAAACTTTGTATCACTTTTATTATTTAGTTAATGTATTATATATTTAATTATATAATAAATCTAATTATATATAAATGTAATAATATTTACAAACTTACTAAAACTATAGTTTAATAATTAAAATCATAATTGTTATTAAAAATACAAAATACCGAATTATTTATTATTTTTATGCAAAATTTGTATTTATTAATTAAAAATAAAAAATAAAAATAAAATAAAATAAAATAAAATAAAATATTATTGACAAATATTCTTGGAAAAGCATTAAATCAATTTGTTTATTTATATAAAAACAAATCCTTAAAATAAATGAAAAAATAAATAAATAAATAAATAAATAAATAAATAAATAAATTACTTTTTAATTAAAAATTGTAACGACATTTCATTTTCCGCTGCGTACTCATTAAAGTTAAATTCATCATTTAGTATTGTTCTCGTTTATTATAATATGTTGGTATGTTTTGATATTAGTGACGTTCCTTCCAGACCCTATTGGGAGGACGTTACACGCACTGTTTCACGTTTGTTGCTTAAATTCATGGCGTGCACTGTAATCCCATGGAAATGCATTATTTGTGCGCACCATTCTGTTTTTAGCGCACTTTGCTTTAAGTCCATGGCATATGACTGTAAGCCCATGGACACACATTATTTGTGCACTAAATCTGTTGCGCGCACTTTGCTTTATGTCCATGGCATATGACTGTAAGCCCATGGACACGCATTCTTTATGCGCTCATTCTGTTGCGCGAAGTTTGCTTTAAGTCCATGGCATATGACTGTAAGCCCAGGGACACACATTCTCTATGTGCTCATTTTGTTGCGTGCACTTTGCTTTAAGTCCATGGCATATGACTGTAAGCCCATGTACACACATTATTTGTGCGCTCATTCTGTTGTGAGCACTTTGCTTTAAGTCCATGGTATATGACTGTAAGCCCATGGACACACATTCTTTATGCGCCCTGTGTGTTGCCCGCAAGTTTCTTTTAGTCCATGGCATATGACTGTAAGCCCATGGACACACATTATTTATGCGCTTATTCTGTTGCGCGCACTTTGCTTTAAGTCCATGGCGTATGACTGTAAGTCCATAAACACGCATTCTTTATGCCCTCATTCTGTTGCCCGCACTTTGCTTTAAGCCCATGACATACGACTGTAAACCCATGTACAAGCAATATTTGTCTGCACCTCACTATGTTTTGTGTAAAATTGTTTAAATCGATGGCATGTGACTATAAGCCCATTGATGCACCTTGTTCGAAACTCGTGCATAGTCACTAAATTCATGGCATCCGACTGTAAGCCCATGATCTCACTTAATGTAGACTTCGTACAAAGTACTTTATCTAACAGTTGCACCTCACGCGCACCAAAGTCGCATTTCCCGAGACCATGACAGCTTGCGTAAGTTCATGGCTTCATGTATGTGGCTGTAAATGAATTTTTGCATTGCCATGCAGGATGGTGTTAACTTGATGCATGATTTCAACACCACTAAATACTTTACTAGTATTGAGATGGGGGCTGCCATGATATATATAACAACCCTCATTTTTCCACACTGAAATGACTATAATACCCCTAGGGTTTCATTTCTGTCTTAGACATCTGTGTTATAACTATTAGGGTTGTTATCCGGACATAATAAATGAAGTAATTAATACTCGTTATTGATGAACTAAACCCTAAACATAATTAAATGTAAACCCTAATTATTTAATTTAACCCTAACCCTAACCCTGATATTATTATTATTATTATTATTATTATTATTATTATTATTATTATTATTATTATTATTATTATTATTATTTTTATTATTATTATTATTATTATTATTATTATTATTATTATTATTATTATTATTATTATTATTATTATTATTATTATTATTATTATTATTATTATTAAATGTCTATAATACGTATTAAAACGTATATATTTTATATTAGTGTAAATAAAATGTAAATGAAATATAAATATGGGTATATATATAAAATAATTAAGTAATAGGTTATAAATATAAATTTGTGATTTAAATATAAAAATATATGTATTTATATATATACCGAAAATATAAATAAATATATAATAAATCATGTTAATTAAATAAAGAAAATTAAAATGCAAACTAATCTAGAATGTTCCATTAAATATAAAAAAGAAAAAAAAAAGAAAAAGGCCTAGTCGGCTGAATAAAAAAAAACGGGTAAAAAGAAATTAAATTGTATTTTTAAAAGGAATGTATTTTCTTGAAGCCCAAGTAATTAAAAACTATAAATAGGGACTTAACCCCTCATAATTTTTACATCAAACTTTTAGAGCTCTCAAACCCTAAAAGTATTTGTGAGTTTCTTTCTTCTTTTTTTTCTTTTCATTTTTTTTATTTTTCTTGTTTTTTTTTCTCGGCCGAAAGCAACAACAACAACAACATTTTTTTTAAATTGTTACAAGCTTAATAAAATTTAACTTTTTACATGATAATTATTAACATGATGAATAGGGTTTATAAAAATTGAATTTTCAGAAAATTAGTTTGTTTATGTATTTTTAAAATTTTTGTTTGTATTTTTTCGGCCGAACCTTTTAAAAATAAATATTAATTATGTATTGAGTTTATTAAGGAAAAATAATTTTTCTGATTTATAATGTGTTTTTATAATTTATTTAATTAAAACAGTTTATTAATATATATATATACGGTATACTTATATATTTATAAAAAAATAGGAAAAATGCTAATTAAGCTATATAAATATTTTTCCAGTAAAGTATGATATTTAATTTATTTATTTAGGTCAGAATATAATTTATAAAAATTAAATACGAATTATGTGTTATTTAATTATGGAAACAAGAAGAAATTCTTAATAAAAATATATACAGTAAATAAAATATAATAAATAATTTTTCTGAGTTTTTAAACATTGTTTAGATCTGATAAAAATATAAAAAATAATTTATGAGTCGAATTAATAATTATTATATATTTAAACACTATTATTATGTAAATAGGAGGTAAATAAGGAAATAATTATAAAAATAAAGAAATATTTTATTTAATAATTTTATGCAGATTAATTAACTGTAAGAAACTTATAAAAATTTTAAAAATAATTATTTATGTTTATTTAATATTTTATATGGAATTAAACTTGTTTTATGATTAAATTAAGAATGTAAACAAATATAAATGCAAAATAGTAATAAAATTACTTTCTTAAATTTTTATACTGATTTTTATAATTAACTAAGTCTATAAAAATTATGTATATTATTATTAGATATTTAATTAATTATTTAAGTATTTATAGATAATATTGAGTTAATAAAATACTATATTATTAAGTATCTTGTAAATTAAGTAATAAATAATATAACACATTTATGTTATATGTATTGTATTAGATAATGATTAGTAAATTATAAATATTAATTAATCCATGATAAGTTAGTAATATTGGCTTGGATAACAACACATATATAATTATTAAACTATTAATAGTTATATAATACTAAAATAACTATATACATATAATTAACTTAACTATATAATAAAAGATTATACACCTATAATATGTGAAGGTTATAATTAAGACGACGTGCACTGTATACGAACCTCACCGCTACATATGGCCTAGGGTAGTCCTTGTTGCCTAATGGGAACCGCTTGTGGATTTCGAATGCCATGACATAGATTCTGGTCAAGAATCCTGGGCGTCCGGTAACAACTGACTATCAGAGTGACTTGTATGATAGCAACGAGATTTGGGTAAAGGTGTACAACGTCTTGTTATAGATTATAACCCGAACTTTTTATAATTAGAACGATACTATAAGTGGAAATTTTCCATAAATGGTAACTTTTCGAAAATGGAAATTAATTTAGAAAACCATCATCATTAGTATAATTAATATACTTAAGTCTTTTAGGCTATATCTATGATCGTACATTCTATCTCTAGGTTGAGATTCTGATCACGTTCTTCCGTTTAATTCAATTCTCTTGTGGAATAACTCTTCTGTGCTACTAAGGTGAACTCATAGCCCCGCTTTTACATATTTTAATGTATTTTATAAATCTTGGGGTGAGACGCATGCTTGCTTTAAATGATTTACAATTTAGACACAAGTGCTTAAACTTTTAATATGCAACTTCGTGAGATTATTGTTAACTTGTATTCTTACATGCAAATCTCCGCCATAATATCGTTAATTGCTGGAATTGAAATGTTGTAAGCTTAATTATTGTGAGTAGGCCTATTCAGAGCGACGTCTCTACCCATTGACGGATCGTCAAGGGGGTACATAATAATGATTACCGACACCCGTACAATATCAGGGGTTAATGTTTAGCTCGATATTATAACTCATGGCATATTGAATATTTTGATATTTCGAAATAAATCTTGTGGTCTAAAAATTATTAATTATTAAACCTATGATGTTCACTCAACCATTGTGTTGACATTTTAAGCATGTTTGTCTTAGGTGAAGAATAGCTTGTGCTGCCCTATGTTGCTTGCCTGCTGTTGCATTTGTAACATCCTCAATCGGGCCTAGATGTAAGATTACTAGATTGACCTTAAGTTAGTATTGTGTTATTATATGCTTTTATTTTTATTTAATATTTATTATTTAATAATGATGTGGTTAGGACCAGTTTGTGACAAGGGTCACAGAACAAGTTTGTTTATTTAATTTGGACTTCGTTTGGGTTACCAAATGTTGTACGAAAGATATCAGATAACTGATAAATACACGTGTGTTGCACGGTGTGGGAAATTAACCCAATTAAGTAACTAGTGCTGTCTCTCTCTTGCATTTTTTCAGATCCTTCCCAAAACACTCCCGTACCTTCACTTCCATTACCTACCAAACCCAAATTCCCCATTGTTGATCTTGAGCTCGAATTGGTCTTGAAATCACGTTCTTTACACTCTACTGATTCTTTTAAGGTATGAATCATGAGCCTTCATGATCAATTTAGTGTTAAAATGGTGTTTTTAAGTGTATTTGTTCAAAAGCTTGATTTTGTGTCAAAATCCATAGATTTGATGTTGTTATGGTCTAAACTTTGTGGGTTTATAGTCTATAACAAGTAGTAATTGAGTTGTGGTAAGTTTTGGTGTCGAAAACGAGCTCTAGATCGAGTTTTGGTGAATTTAGCTTGAAGTCCGTAGGTTGTGTTCAGTATCTGCAGATGATGAACACAGTCGGCCGACTGTCGGTTGACAGTCGACCGACTGATGTAGTGGACCGACCGACTGACAGACAACTGACCGACTGGCGAGTGAATCGACCGATTGAGTTTGACTTTCGGCCGATTGTGGAAATACCAAATAAGTCGACCGACTGGTAAGGTCAGTCGACCGATTGTGTAGTCAGTCGACCGACTGTAAGAGTCAGTCGACCGACTGAGTCTCCAGGGCAGAATATTTTACCAAAGTGTTAATTTTTAGCCGTTATGCTGCCCGTTTGTATTTTGATGTTTATGATGTAAATTTTGAAAGTGCAAAAGTGTTAAGCAGAAAATTTTTAGCGGACAGTTTTCTGACAAAATTTTCTGTATTGTGTTATTTGGTGTTTATGGACATAAACTAACTCGTGTATATGTATTTCTCAGGAGAAAAGGAGAAAGAGAAGGTTCAGTGATTAGATAGCTGAACACCTTCTCGTTTGCTGGTAATCGGTGAGTGGGACTAACTGGAGAATATAGTATATAGTAGCATGTTATATTATAACTGCCATGCTTGTTAGATATACTTATTGTTGTGGTTAGTTAGTTCATTGTGATGACCGCATATTGGTTGATGCTTGTCTGCTGGAGCCCAGTGCGTCCCTATTGTGTGGTGGCCTCGGTAGGAGAGATCAACCTGCGGGTTGGGTTCCTCATGTGGTGGCCTAGACAATCGTGGTGTATATATATGTGAATGACGCGTCCGTCGCGTGTGGATTATGTATATACATACGGTGGTGGAGGAACTTCTGGTAAGCCCCAGTCCGATCAGCTGGTGGTTAATGGTTTGGCCGAGCCGCCAGAGTCTCTGTAGACGGCACTTGGGTGATGTTTGTGTGTTAGACTAAGTGACATGATTAGTATAACACTTCTGTATGCTATGGCCTGTAGTTAGTCGTACTCACTTAGCTTCGTGCTAATTCCCCTCCATCTCCTCCCTGCAGGTTGATAGCTTTTGTAGATAGTGCTTTTTGGGAGAAGACGGGCATGGTGATGTTATGTTTGACAGGGTTAACTCTGATGTGTTCTTTTAGAATATGAACCGTGTACTTTTGAAAACAGAATGTATTTACATCTCTTCCTGTTAATATGTAAATTGTTTTAATGACACGTGACATCGGTTTGTACAAATGTCGATATCGTATTTAATTAATTTTATGCTTCTGCCACGTATTTATTATAAAAAAAAATAGCGGTGTCACAGCATTGATTTCCGCATTTATTATATCTGATCATTTGTTAAACATTAATTACTTTTGGGTTTACCATGTAAAACAATTCATTTTCCGCTGCAATTAAAATTTTGATTTTATTAAACGTCTCATTTAGAGCCGTTCTCGTTTATATAACTGTGTGATGATATTGAAAAAGTCATATTTACCCCTGGCCCTATTTGGGGGTATGACAGAGTGGTATCAGAGCACAGTTAGTTATAGAGAACCAGGATTGCATTTATGTGTACCTTATGCGCTAGTTAGGGTGCCTTAGCAATCTATAGGACTATGACCTATCCTGACTTAACATTTAGTGCCTTTCCTTATTATTTCCTTTCGTGCTTTTGCGTCTGCCTTAGAAACATTCTGATTTCTTTCTTTCCTTTCTTTTATGATGTCGAGCCACAACCCGATCATTATTTCTGACTCCGAAGAATCTGATATGGAGAGATCCTTTCACACTCCAGCTTATGGACCCGTTTCTCCACCAACATCTCCAATTTACCGACCGGCTACTCCACCCGCATCTCCGGTCTACACACCTGCCACTCCAACACACTCATCGGTGAGGGAAGAACCTCAAAACGATTATGATGGGTGATAATGCTAAAAACGAACATATATTTCATAGCATTATCCTTCAAGAAAGACAAGCTTTTAGTTGCAATTGTTCTATTTACAAGTGATATTCGTTTAAATAATAGAAGGTGAAGACAAAAGACAGATTCGACGATTTAAAGACGCAAACGACCAAAACGCTAAAAGTACAAAATACAATCCAAGTGGTTCAAAATATTGATGAGAAACGCCTAAAAAATTACAAGAGTACAAGCCGCAAAATGCAAAGTACAAGATATCTAAATATACGAAAGGACGTTCGAAAATCCGAAACCGAGACCTGAGCCAACTATCAATGCACGACGCAACGGACCTAAAATTACAAGTCAACTATGCACAAGAATATTATATAATATATATAAAATTATATAAAATTATATATATTATATTATATATTATAATAAAACTCGAGCAGCCCACGTTTTTGTTGCATGGTGACCAGGAAATGATGGCCATGCGATCGCATGGCCAGGAAGTAGAAAAACCATGCGATCGCATGGCACCCAGCAACTTGCCACATCTATAAATTGAAGCGTTTTTCGGACGAATTTTACACAATATATATCCATCTACTCTCTCTCTCTCTCAAATATATATTTATATTTATATTTTAATTATAATTTTAATTTAAGTTTAATAATAATAAGGTTATGGTAGCGAATGTTGTAAGTTTGTAAGTCGAAATTCTGTCCGTGTAACACTACGCGATTAATACTCATTGTAAGTTATGTTCAACCTTTTTAAATTAATGTCTCGTAGCTAAGTTATTATTATGCTTATTTAAGCCGAAGTAATCGTGATGTTGGACTAAATATTAAAGACGGGGTTATTGGGCTTTGGACCATAATTGGGGTTTGGACAAAAGACCGACACTTGTGGAAATTAGACTATGGGCTATTAATGGGCTTTATATTTGTTTAATTGAATGATAGTTCGTTAATTTAATATAAAGATTTAAAATTGGACGTACCTATAAATAACCACATACACTCGATCGGACACGATGTGCGGGATATTTATAAGTACTAATAATTGTTCATTTAACCGGATACGGGGATGGATTAATAGTTAATGGACTCATTAAAACAGGGGTGGATTAGATTCAAGGGTAATTGGTGTAATTGTTAACAAAGTAGTAAAATCTTGGATTACACGCAGTCGATATCCTGGCGTAATTATTAAATAAAGTATTAAGACCTTGTTACAGTTTAAGTCCCCAATTAGTTGGAATATTTGACTTCGGGTATAAGGATAATTTAACGAGGACACTCGCACTTTATATTTATGACTGATGGACTGTTATGGACAAAAACCAGATGGACATATCGAATAATCCAGGACAAAGGACAATTAACCCATGATAATAAATTAAAATCAACACGTCAAACATAATGATTACGAAGTTTAAATAAGCATAATTCCTTTATTTTATATCTCATTGTACTTTTATTTATTATCATTTTATTTATTTCACTTTTAATTATCGTACTTTTATTATCGCACTTTTATTTATCGTCATTTACTTTACGCTTTAAATTAAGTTGTATTTATTTTTGATATTTTACATTAGGTTTTAATTGTGACTTAAGACATAAAATCGACAAACCGGTCATTAAACGGTAAAAACCCCCTTTTATAATAATAATACTACTACTTATATATATATATATATATATATATATATATATATATATATATATATATATATATATATATATATTTATACAAATATAGTTTAAAATATAGCGTTAAACTTGGCTTGCTCCCTGCAGAATGAACCGGACTTACTAAAAACTACACTACTTTACGATTAGGTACACTGTCTATAGTGTTGTAGCAAGGTTTAGGTATATCCACTCTATAAATAAATAAATAACTTGTGTAAAATTGTATCGTATTTAATAGTATTTCGTAGAAAAAATATAACTATTTCGTATACACCTCGCATAACATCAAGTATTTTTGGCGCCGCTGCCGGGGACTTCAACAACGCCGAAAGCGAAACGCTATTAAAAAAATATATTAGTTTTTAAGCTATTTTTGTAAGAATATAATTTTATATAAGTTTTAAAATACAAAAATATAAAAGAAAAATATATTTCTATTTAAATTAAAAAGTTTATATTTTTATTTTTCTTTTGTTAAAAATTAAAACTAATAAGAAATTTATTTTAAAAATATAACTAATTTTTATTACATATTATTTTATATATATATATAAATTTAAAAATCAGAAAAAAATAAATAAATAAAAACGGACCACAATATTATAGCAGCCCAAGAACAGGCCTGGTATCCATCTCCATGTTATCGCATAGCCCAGATGCGTAAACCTCATGCGACTGCCTGAGGTCTTCTGACAGGTCTGCATCATTAGCTGGTACGGATTAGGGTTTGTTATTAATTATTATTATTATTAATTAACCTAATTAGGGTTTTAATTTAATATTAATTAGTTTTAGTTTTAATTAAATTTGTATTTTAAGTTTTAAGATTTAATTAGTTTTATTACTTATAAAATTAATACTTTTATAAAATAATAATATAACAATAATATTTTTATAAAAATAAGTAATTTTATTATTTTTCAATTTTTTTAATTGTATATTTTAATCGTTTAATTGTAATTTGTTTTTTTAAACTTAGTTTTTACCATAGTATTTTATATTTCTAGATTTTTAGGCTTTGCCGTAAAATCTCTTAAGTACTTTTTCTTTAGATTAAGATTTAGGTGCTTTAAAATTTTACGACGTCGCTTATCGCTTTAATATTTTATAAATTTTAGTACTTTTTAAGTTATTGCCGTTTTGGATTTAGAATTCCTCTAAGCTTTAATACCTTTAGACGCAACTTTTAGACTTTAGTTTTTAGACTTTTAAGTTTCGACGATTTTCTTTCTTATTTTTATTTTTCAACCTTTTATTTTTCGACATTTTTTGACGCGCTCTTTTTCTTTCTTATTTCTCGACGCTCTAGTTTTTAGGACATAGAATTTTCTTTATTTTCTTTAAAATTCGACGAAAAATTATTTTAAGTGATTAAATTGATAGACATCCAAAATTTTCTGGTTCGTAGTAATAGTTGGATTTGTTAGTGGCTAGTTGTGGGCTTCCGATTTAAAGGGTCCTGGCTACCTGCTGCATCTATTGGCTATTCGAAATGTGAGCAAAATCAGAAAAGTCTATTAATTTGATAACTTATATAATTTTTATTTTTATAACTTATAGGATATTCAATGAATTAACCGAGCAAAACGTTCACCACCTTTCATACGTTCACCACCTGTAACTCGATCAAGATATCTAGCCAACATTGTCGCCGTTGATTTTTCTTTAGAAATGTCATCTAGTCGACCAAGTACTCCTATTCAAATTTCTGATAATCTATTTTTTGAACCCGACCTCACAATTGAGAATTCGGAGGATATTCAGGGACAATTCAGAGATCCTGAACCACTAATCATTCCTCCTGAACCACAAATTACGCATCCAGAGATTGTTGAGGAAGAAACCATTAAATAAGAATCCTCTAGTGATTCAGATTCAACAAATTCAATCATGAAAAATCTGGAACCTCTAAGTATGAAAGATCGAATGAGGGCTAAACGCACTGGCCAAGGTCACGCAATTACTCAACCAGACATTAACGCACCAGATTATGAAATCAAATGACAAATCCTATATATGGTAACTAATCAATGCCAATTTAGTGGTGCACCAAAGGAAGATCCAAACGAACATCTTCGAACTTTTAATAGGATCTGTACTCTATTCAAAATCAGAGAAGTGGAGGATGAACAGATCTATCTCATGTTATTTCCCTGGACTTTAAAGGGAGAAGCCAAAGATTGGTTAGAATCGTTACCTGAAGGGGCGATTGATACATGAGATGTTTTAGTTGAAAAATTTCTTAAACAATTCTTTCTGGCATCTAAAGCTGTGATACTTCAAGGAGAAATTGTTACGTTCACACAAAAGCCAAATGAAACTCTATATGAAGCGTGGACAAGATTTGGAAAGTTGTTAAGAGGATGTCCGCAATATGGTTTAGACACTTATCAAATAGTACAAATATTCTACCAAGGATGCGACATTACTACACGAAAAGACATCGACATAGCAGCTGGTGGTTCCATTATGAAGAAAACCGCAACTGAAGCTTACAAAATTATTGATAACACTGCTTCCCACTCACATGAGTGGCATCAAGAAAAAGACATTGTTAGATCATCTAAAGCGGCAAGAGCCGATTCTAGCCATGACTTTGATTCCATTTCTGCAAAGATAGATGCTTTTGAGAGACGAATGGAACAGATGACTAAAGATATTCACGCAATACGAATTAGTTGTGAGCAGTGTGGAGGGCCACATTTGTGTGACGACCCGTAAATTTCTGACCAAATTTAAACCTAATCTCTATATGATTTCGACACGATGAGCAAAGCTTGTATTGTGAGTCTTGAGAATTTTGAACTGTTTTCATATATACAATTACCTTGTGACTATTTCCAGCGATTCATGAACCACTAATTATAATATATATATATATATATATATATATATATATATATATATATATATATATATATATATATGTATGTATGTATTAATGTATATATGTATGTATTAATGTGAAATATAAATTTATATGAGTTAAGTAATTATGTAAATAAAATAATATATGATAATACTATAAATCTGTATATATATATATATATATATATATATATATATATATATATATATATATATATATATATATATGAAATGTATAATGAATATATATTTTATATAATTTCTGTACATAATAATTATTATATGTATATTGTAAAATATAGTAAAATATATATGTAAACATAATACTCAAAATAAGATATTATAAATAATCACTAAATAGTATATGATTAATAATATATAATTTTAATATATAAAATATAACTAAAAGTCAAATAAATTTGTTATAGTACTTTCTATAACTAAAATCAATATTAGTAATATTGATAATATTATATTAAGATATATAACATATAGCTATGAAAGTGGATATATATAAACTGTTATGTTAACATTATTACTAATATTATTGTTATCACTATTATTATTGGATATAACCAGTGTTACTAAAATCATTAAATTATTATTATTATAATGCAACCTATTTTTATGATTAATATCATTAATATTATTGTTATTGTAAATATCATTGTTAACAATATTATTAATAATTATCACAATACTTGTCATTTATATTATTATTATTATTTTTCTTTTAGTATTATTATTATTATTATTAATATTAATATCAAAAGTATTATTAATATTATTAATGTATTTATAATTACTAATTATCAATAATTTTATCATTTACTGATGTTATTTGATGTTATTATTAATACTAATATTATTATTATTATTAGTATTTTTAAATAATACTTGTATTATCATTATTAAATATTAATTATACACAATATTACGTACAGATATATACCGCATTATATCTATTTTATTTCACTATTTCTCTTATCTGTTTTCTTGTTCTTTTTCTTCTCTGCTCGTGAACACCTGTTGAATACCTTCACCACTACAACACAAAAATTGCAATCAAATCTAGCTACTGCATCGAATCAAACAATCACGATTATAAACCCTCTATTCGAAGAAATCCCTAAGAAAGAAAAGGAAGAAACCCAATTTATTTATTTATATATATATATATATATATATATATATATATATATATATATATATATTTCGCGATATGCTTCACTCCATATCCCGATTTCAAATCAATTTCCAAATTCTAAAAATGCAGATGGGTTAGGAATATTTTAGTGAATCTATCTGCAAAAATTTTAACTCTTAATTCTCCAAATTGAGTTCGAATTTCTGAAGTCAAACTTAAAACTGAAAAAGTCAACAGAATTTTTATTATTCGAATTCGAGTTTTAGAAGTTGTTTTAGATTCAATTGATAATTTATAAAGCTTCTATAGATGATTTTAGAAGCCTTTCGTGTTATAACAATTGAGTAAAACGATCTACATTCCAAAATCAAAATTAATTTTTTAAACCGTCGAAGAACACAGCGTGAACTGTATCTGTTTTTTTTCTTTTTCTTTATTTTTTTAATGATTTTCTGTTTAGTTCCATATTGATTAGTAGTCCAAGTCTTAAATTAATTCTGGAAATCAATTACTATGGATGGAATTCGTTTCCTGGTCGACTAGTTGCTGTGAAAAGGAAGAAGAAATAATAACGATAACGTACGGGTTAAAATCTAAAGAATCGAGTTTAATTACAGAAAACAGAATTGGATGGATGGTTGGGTGTTGGTTCGGGTTTATGAGAGGTCGCGGGTTCGAGTCCCGACCCTGACAGTTTATTAATTTTTTAGAAGCTGGTACACCAAGGTAGTCTCTAACAATTTTTTTTTATTATTATTATTGTTATTATTATTATTATTATTGTTATTATTATCATTTATGTTATTATTATTGTGTTAGCTATTAGTATCACTAAAATTAATATTAAGAGCATTTTTAACATGACGAATATTAATATTACCATCATTATTATTATAATTATGATAATTGTTATTAATTAAAATGTTTAGAAATATCATTATTATTAATCAAATTAGGAGTATTATCATTATCGTTAGCATTAGTATAAATATTATAATTACAATTAGGATTATTATTATTATTATTATTATTATTATTGCTATTATTAATATTATAATTATTATTATTACTAATATCATATTTATATTTATAAGCAGTAGAAACTTTAGTTATCATTAATATTCTTATAAGTATTATTAAAATTATTATAAATTTTGTCATTATAGTGTTATTATCATTATTATGATTATTATTATTATGAAAATAATACAAAATTTTATTATTATTTTTCTTATAAACATTAGTATTAGTAACATTCTATAATTATTAGTAATATTATTATGTATTGTTATTATTATCATAATTAACAATATTATTAGATCATTATAAGTATTATTATTAATATTATATTACTAAATAAATATTTCGTATATATAAAAATATATTTATAAGAAATATTACATACAAGTATGTATAAATCATACTAACAAATTGTATATGAATATTCATATACAACTAATTTGGTATTTTTAATATAATACTAATTAAATATATTAATATAACTAACTAAACACTAATCATTTTAATTATGCATACACAAAAATTAAATATATATATATAATAAATAACATAAGTTATAATATATAAATTTGTTTAATTTCAAGTATATATATTAATATATATACAAATGATATAGGTTCGTGAATTCAAGGTCAACCCTGCATTGTTCAGTTGTTCAATATAGTCATATGTATTTTTACTACAAAATACATTAGGTGAGTTTCATTTGCTCCCTTTTTAAATGCTTTTGCAATATATATGGTTGGATTACTAACCGAATATCGCCCTTCAAGTCTGGTAACCTAAGAATTTAGGGAAATGGCCCCTGATTGACGCGAATCCTAAAGATAGATCTATGGACCTTGACAAGTCCCATTCGGGGTACGAATGCTTTAGTACTTCGAGATTATTATTATACAGATGAGAGGTTCTGTTTTAGGGATATTCTATGCATTAAGTTAACGTCGGTTACCAGGTGTTCAATCCATATGAATGATTTTTGTCTCTATGCATGGGACGTATGTTTATGAGAAATGAAAATCTTGTGGTCTATTAAAATTATGAAATGATTATTTATGATAAACTAATGAACTCACCAACCTTTTGGTTGACACTTTAAAGCATGTTTATTCTCAGGTACGAAAGAAATCTTCCGCTGTGCATTTGCTCATTTTAGAGACATTACTTGGAGTCATACATGATATATTTCAAAAGACGTTGCATTCGAGTCGTCGAGTTCATCAAGATTATTATTAAGTCAATTATAGTTAGATATATTATGAAATGGTATGCATGCCGTCAACTTTCGATGTAATGAAAGATTGTCTTTTCAAAAATGAATGTAATATTTGTAAAATGTATCATATAGAGGTCAAGTACCTCGCGATGTAACCAACTATTGTGAATCGTTTATAATCGATATGGACTTCGTCCGGATGGATTAGGACGGGTATTTACAGTTGGTATTAGAGCGGTGGTCTTAGTGAACCAGGTTTTGTATTAGTGTGTCTAACTGATAGTTGTTTAGATGCATTAGTGAGTCTGGACTTCGACCGTGTCTGCATGTCCAAAGTTTTGCTTATCATTTCGTGTCGAAAATTACCTGCTTATCATTCTTAGAGAATCACTTGCTTATCATTCTTAATCTAGACATATCTTACTGCCTGGATTTCATGAATAGTGTATAGACAAAATTTATATCTTAGCGTACCTGCTACTTCATATCTTAGTGTATCTGTTACTGTAACTTTGCCTGACATATTCCGTAGATTCCTCCATAACTTATGGGATTTTAATATTATATATGCATATGTAAATTATGTATTGCAGGGTACTAATCTACATCCTATAATCTATTTCTTATCGAAAATCTTTCATCTGATTGTACGAGATGAATCCCTCAACCAATTCAAGTTCTTCAGATTTCGTTAGCTACTCCGATAGTTATTCTGACAGCTATTCTGACATGGATATTTCACCTAAGCTCCGAAATCTGTGTCACCAGAATGAATCAATCAATCAGCCATCCCCAATTCATCTGATGGGTTCGTAGTTTACTTAATCATTGGAGACAAGAAGAAGCGATCCCTTTCATCCACCATATTGTCCGCTGGGCGAAGGACTTGAAGCATTCACCGGTGTACCAATCCGAAACACCATTTTCACTCTCATTTCCCGAATATCCCGCCATGATTATATTCTATCAAAAATCCTAAACCTTATTCATCCGCTAGTTCCAACCGACAAACATCCCGGAATAATAAAAGAAGTCAACGAGCTTCGCGCCCAAGTTATAGCCTTGAAAAATATGGTGCAAAACGTACCAGCTTCAGCAACATCATCGGCACCAGCACTACCATCAATAAACAGCACCAGTACCATTAACAAAGTATGTCTTAACATCTCATTCTGTACCTCGAATATAATCATCGTTCTACGTATCGTTCTACATCAATTATCTTCGTTCTTCATGGCGATTATGTAATCTCTAATGTTTTAGAGATTATATATTCTTGTTCTAACGGTAAATCAGACGAGTTAATATCATATTAACTCATTAAATCCATGATTACATCTGAAGAAAATATATATGTATATATGTTTCCATAAAGATTGTAATTAAAAATTCTTTTGTACAAACTGTTAATGGTGAAAATATTTTAACGGGTAGGTGATACCCGAGGAATATTTAGATTTCACTTTAAAAAGTTATACTGTACATTCTTCGAATCTGATTCAACATTCATTTACTATCCTACTTACACCCACAACTGTACAAATCCGTTCACCACAAAATAACTATTTTCATTCAATTTCATATTTGGATTTTGACCTATCAGAATCCAACAAGTGGCATAATGAAGAAAACATTGGACAAAATAAAATTTGTTAGAAACAGATAAATTAACTATGAGAAATTTTTTTAAGAATCCACGCTAACTGTTTCTAGCTAATTGTTCCTAGCTAACTGATTACATTTTATATTATTGCAATTTAATTATCGCAATTTACATTCTCGCAATTTTATTTATCGTCATTTAATTTATGTTATTTACTTTACGCACTTTATTTATCGTTATTTAATTTCTGTTATTTATTTTTACGCACTTTAAATATCAGGACACGTATACAAGGTTTTGACATATCATATCGATGCATTTATATATATTATTTGGAATAACCATAGACACTCTATATGCAGTAATGATCGAGTTCTCTATACAGGGTTGAGGTTGATTCTACAATAATATATATAATTTTAGTTGTGATCGAGTCTGAGACATGTACACGGGTCACGATACGTATTAATTAATTCGAATATTATAAATTACACTGTATATGAATTATTGGACTGTTAACTGTGGACTATCGACTGTGGACTATCAATATTGGACAATTAAAAATGAATTAAAATATTGATTATAACATATGAAACTAAACAATTCTTCAAGTTTGTCACTTGATTTCATCTTAAACCTCATTTGTATCTTGACGATTCCAATCCGCGTTCAAACCTTTCATGATTCTTGAAAATACCTCAACCGTGAGGATGAACCAACCACAACTTCATCTACGGAAGGAAGGATTTATGCACATAGATATGCACCTGAAAAACACTCGGAACCTGGGTAAACGTTTAACACGTATCTGTGCTAATTCCTTTAGTGTTATTATTACTCAAAATAACTTGGTAATTCCTTTCAAGGTAGCAAATTTTGTCACAGCTCCAGCAAGTCAACTTTGACTTTTCATTTGAAACAACCCAACACCTTGATATATATGTGTGCTCTTTTATTGTTACCGGAGAACCTTTTATATTCCACCATATTACCATCAGCGTTTAATCATCTAAAAACACAATTTTCTTGAAACCACCACGAATGGATAATCGATGATTCAGATATGGCTACATTAAATGCAGAGGAAACAGTAAAATTGTAGATGGCCTAGATGGCCAAAAGTTTGATGATAAATAAAGGAGTATTAGGAACGCTCGATAGAAAATTTAGTACTGAAAAACAGATTGAGCTAACCATGAAGGAGACTCTGAACAAATCACAAGGACTAAACTTGTACATATAGAATCCTGATGATTCTGTATCTGATGAAATCTTTAGCGAACGCCTTGCTTCTGAATCTAAACCCTTACGGATAAATCTTCTCTATCAACCTTCGATATTAGAAATTCCAAGATATCATCGTATCTTTCATTATAAATATCCTCCATATTTCTGAAGATATTTTCATAACTATTCTTATATGAAATCATTAATCTCTTCGTGCTATCAGTGTTACATCATATAGAAACTGTTAGTTTCTATATTCTGTAAACCTTCGAGCTTAAAATATGAATGTTATTGAAGTAATGTTGGAAACTGATGCATGAGTTAGTATAATATAATGACACTTGATCAACGTGATTATATAACAGTAAGTCATGCTGAGTTTCTAATGGAACGTGATAATTCACAGACCATAACGTCATCATGTGTCATGTTACACGACTCGTTCAATCTGTTCAACCTTCAAGCATATCAAGAAAATATATTCTTGATAGTTCTATTCTCAGTGATTCTGGTAATTTGAAAAATCAAATCGTGCTATTACGTTCTTTCTTGTTTAGAACATTAAGTTCATTTGAAACTCCATACTTACGAATTCTGGACCGTTACTCGCTTTACCAGAAGTTGAGAGGAGAATAAAAAGGCAAAGAGCTCCAAAATATAAGAGAAAATATAAAGCCCAATAACAACACGAAAGTTACAAACTGTGGATATTAATACGAAAAACAATATAAAGACACAGTATAATTAAGAATAGTATCACCCTAAGGTAATAGTAGAAATAACCAAATTCTTCTGGTGGAACATTAAAAAGAAGGATGATAGAAATGATAATTAAGAAAATATCAAGGAGTAGAACTGGATGAAGCATTTTCCCAATCTTTTAGAAGTAAGAATTAAGAATGAAAGTATAGGAATGATGAAAATAAGGGAACGGAATAAGTTCATTTATAGTGGAGATACCAGACAAAGCAATCGATACAGATCATCGCATTTAATTATAGAGATCTTAATTTCCTTATTCGCCGAAGAATCGAACCTTTCAAATTTTGAAGATTTTCTTTGAATCCCTTGAATTCCGAAAATCAACCATGACTGCGTCACCGGTTAAGACAAACCTGCATTTATTCATTTCACTCTTACTTTTCGCGTAATCAAATTGTTTTATCCATATTACTCAATGATGATAAAACTCTAGTTATCAATTCATTTTCGTCATGAAAACATTTTTAATGTTAGCCATGATGACCTCTATCAAATTTCGGGGACGAAATTTCTTTAACGGGTAGGTACTGTGACGACCCGTAAATTTCTGACCAAATTTAAACCTAATCTCTATATGATTTCGACACGATGAGCAAAGCTTGTATTGTGAGTCTTGAGAATTTTGAACTGTTTTCATATATACAATTACCTTGTGACTATTCCCAACGATTCACGAACCACTAATTATAAAATATATATATATATATATATATATATATATATATATATATATATATATATATATATATATATATATGTGTGTGTGTGTGTGTGTGTTTATTAATGTGAAATATAAATTTATATGAGTTAAGTAATTATGTAAATAAAATAATATATGATAATACTATAAATCTGTATATATATATATATATATATATATATATATATATATATATATATATATATATATATATATATATATATGAAATGTATAATGAATATATGTTATATATAATTTCTGTACATAATAATTATTATATGTATATTGTAAAATATACTAAAATATATATGTAAACATAATACACAAAATAAGATATTATAAATAATCACTAAATAGTATATGATTAATAATATATAATTTTAATATATAAAGTATAGTTAAAAGTCAAAATATAATTGTTATAGTACTTTCTATAACTAAAATCAATATTAGTAATATTGATAATATTATATTAAGATATATAACATATAGCTATGAAAGTGGATATATATAAACTATTATGTTAACATTATTACTAATATTATTGTTATCACTATTATTATTAGATATAATCAGTATTACTAAAATCATTAAATTATTATTATTATAATGCAACCTATTATTATGATTAATATCATTAATATTATTGTTATTGTAAATATCATTGTTAACAATATTATTAGTAATTATCACAATACTTGTCATTTATATTATTATTGTTATTTTTCTTTTAGTATTATTATTATTATTAATATTAATATCAAAAGTATTATTAATATTATTAATGTATTTATAATTACTAATTATCAATAATTTTATCATTTACTGATGTTATTTGATGTTATTATTAATACTAATATTATTATTATTATTATTAGTATTAGTATTTTTAAATAATACTTGTATTATCATTATTAATTATTAATTATACACAATATTACGTACAAATATATACCGCATTATATCTATTTTATTTCACTATTTCTCTTATCTGTTTTCTTGTTCTTTTTCTTCTCTGCTCGTGAACATCTGTTGAATACCTTCACCACTACAACACAAAAATTGCAATCAAATCTAGCTACTGCATCGAATCAAACAATCACGATTATAAACCCTCCATTCGAAGAAATCCCTCAGAAAGAAAAGGAAGAAACCTAATTTATATATATATATATATATATATATATATATATATATATATATATATATATATATATATATATATATATATATATATATATATATATATATATATATATATATATATTTCGTGATATGCTTCACTCCATATCCCGATTTCAAATCAATTTCCAAATTCTAAAAATGCAGATGGGTTAGGAATATTTTAGTGAATCTATCTGCAAAAATTTTAACTCTTAATTCTCCAAATTGAGTTCGAATTTCCGAAGTCAAACTTAAAACTAAAAAAGTCAACAGAATTTTTATTATTCAAATTCGAGTTTTAGAAGCTGTTTTAGATTATATATAGATGATTTAAGAAGCCTTTCGTGTTATAACAATTGAGTAAAATGATCTACATTCCAAAATCAAAATTATTTTGTTTTAAATCGTCGAAGAACACAGCGTGAACTGTATCTGTTTTTTTTTCTTTTTCTTTATTTTTTTAATGATTTTCTGTTTAGTTCCATATTGATTAGTAGTCCAAGTCTTAAATTAATTCTGGAAATCAATTACTATGGATGGAATTTGTTTCCTGGTCGACTAGTTGCTGTGAAAAGGAAGAAGAAATAATAACGATAACGTACGGGTTAAAATCTAAAGAATCGAGTTTAATTACAGAAAACAGAATCGGATGGATGGTTGGGTGTTGGTTCGGGTTTATGAGAGGTCGCGGGTTCGAGTCCCGACCCTGACAGTTTATTAATTTTTTAGAAGCTGGTACACTAAGGTAGTCTCTAACAATTTTTTTTATTATTATTATTGTTATTATTATTATTATTATATTATTATTATTGTTATTATTATCATTTATGTTATTATTATTGTGTTAGCTATTAGTATCACTAAAATTAATATTAAGAGTACTTTTAACATGACGAATATTATTATTACCATCATTATTATTATAATTATGATAACTGTTATTAATTAAAATGTTTAGAAATATCATTATTATTAATCAAATTAGGAATATTATCATTATCGTTAGCATTAGTATAAATATTATAATTACAATTAGGATTATTATTATTATTATTATTATTATTATTATTATTATTATTATTATTATTATTATTATTATTATTATTATTATTATTATTACTATTATTAATATTATAATTATTATTATTACTAATATCATATTTATATTTATAAGCAGTAGAAACTTTAGTTATCATTAATATTCTTATAAGTATTATTAAAATTATTATAAATTTTGTCATTTTAGTGTTATTATCATTATTATGATTATTATTATTATGAAAATAATACAAAATTTTATTATTATTTTTCTTATAAACATTAGTATTAGTAACATTCTATAATTATTAGTAATATTATTATGTATTGTTATTATTATCATAATTAACAATATTATTAGATCATTATAAGTATTATTATTAATATTATTTTACTAAATAAATATTTCGTATATATAAAAATATATTTATAAGAAATATTACATACAAGTATGTATAAATCATACTAACAAATTGTATATGAATATTCATATACAACTAATTTGGTATTTTTAATATAATACTAATTAAATATATTAATATAACTAACTAAACACTAATCATTTTAATTATGCATACACAAAAATTAAATATATATATATATATATATAATAAATAACATAAGTTATAATATATAAATTTGTTTAATTTCAAGTATATATATTAATATATATACAAATGATATAGGTTCGTGAATCCAAGGCTAACCCTGCATTGTTCAGTTGTTCAATATAGTCATATGTATTTTTACTACAAAATACATTAGGTGAGTTTCATTTGCTCCCTTTTTAAATGCTTTTGCAATATATATTTTTGGGACTGAGAATACATGCGCTGCTTTTATAAATGTTTTACAAAATAGACACAAGTACTTAAATTTACATTCTATGGTTGGATTATTAACCGAATATCGCCCTTCAAGTCTGGTAACCTAAGAATTTAGGGAAATGGCCCCTGATTGACGCGAATCCTAAAGATAGATCTATGGACCTTGACAAGTCCCATTCGGGGTACGAATGCTTTAGTACTTCGAGATTATTATTATACAGATGAGAGGTTCTGTTTTAGGGATATTCTATGCATTAAGTTAACGTCGGTTACCAGGTGTTCAATCCATATGAATGATTTTTGTCTCTATGCATGGGACGTATGTTTATGAGAAATGAAAATCTTGTGGTCTATTAAAATTATGAAATGATTATTTATGATAAACTAATGAACTCACCAACCTTTTGGTTGACACTTTAAAGCATGTTTATTCTCAGGTACGAAAGAAATCTTCCGCTGTGCATTTGCTCATTTTAGAGACATTACTTGGAGTCATACATGACATATTTCAAAAGACGTTGCATTCGAGTCGTCGAGTTCATCAAGATTATTATTAAGTCAAATTATAGTTAGATATATTATGAAATGGTATGCATGCCGTCAACTTTCGATGTAATGAAAGATTGTCTTTTCAAAAATGAATGCAATGTTTGTAAAATGTATCATATAGAGGTCAAGTACCTCGCGATGTAACCAACTGTTGTGAATCGTTTATAATTGATATGGACTTCGTCCGGATGGATTAGGACGGGTCTTTACAATTTGACAAAAGATTGTCTCAGTATTGAACAAACAATGGAACAAAGAGAGAATGTTTCATTCATGAACCAAAGGCCTGGAAATAATTATCAGAATAATTATCAACCGCCAAGACCAATTTATAATCAAAATCAGAATTATAACCGAAATGTTCCATACAGCAATCAACAAGGTCCTAGCAATCAGCAAGTATCCAATAATACTTACAATCAGCAAAGACCTATTTTTCTAAACAAACCACCACAAACCGATGATAAAAAGCCAAATTTAGAAGATATGATGTCGAAGCTAGTTGAATCTCAAACGCAGTTTTTCACATCTCAGAAACAAACTAATGAATAAAATGCTCAAGCATTTAGAAATCAACAAGCTTCTATTCAAAATCTGGAATAAGAAGTAAGCAACCTAGCAAGGTTGATAGGTGAAAGAAAACCAGGGAGTCTACCTAGCGATACAAATGCTAACCCCCGGAATGAAACAGCTAAAGCCATTACCACAAAAAGTGGTATTACACTTAAACAACCTGAAATGCCTGTAAATTCTGATGACTCTATTCCTACTACACAGGCAGCACAGCCTGAGCAAGATAAGGAAACAGAACCGATAGTTGAAAAGGTTAATGAAGATAACACAATTAAGGCTAAACCTTATGTTAAACCATATCAACCACCGCTTCCTTACCCGAGTAAAATGAGAAAAGAAAGACTTGAAGCCGAGCAATCTAAATTCCTGGATATGTTTAAACAAATAAATGTAAATTTTTCTTTCATTGATGTGATTTCAGGAACGCCAAGATATGCTAAATTCTTGAAAGATCTAATCACAAATAGAAAGAAAATGGAAGAACTCTCGGTTGTTACAATGAATGCTAATTGTTCTGCAGTGCTGTTGAATAAGCTACCAGAAAAACTCTCAGATCCAGGAAGTTTCACAATTCCATATTTTCTGGGTAGTCTTAGTTCAATAGAAGCATTGGCAGACTTAGGGCCTAGTATAAATTTAATGCCGTATTCACTATACGATAAACTAGACCTCGGAGAATTGAAACCAACAAGGATAAGCATACAACTAGCAGATCGATCAGTAAAATATCCTAGAAGGATAATGGAGAACATGCTAGTTAAAGTTGGTACTTTAGTATTTCCAGTAGATTTTGTTATTCTGGACATGGAAGAAGATTCTCGAGTTCCTCTCATATTAGTAAGACCATTCTTAAACACGGCTAAAGCAATAATAGACGTGTTCGGGAAGAAACTGACCCTAAGTATAGAGGACGAGAGTGTTACCTTTTCTGTTGATAGAGCCATGCAACAACCGCAATCTGCAGATGATACATGTTATTATATTCAAACTATAGATTCACATGCAGAATTGTTAGAAGAATTTCCAGAATTACAAGGAACAGGAGAATGTTCTTTAGGAGAAGGAACTGAACCAATTGATGAAACTGAAATGTTAGCTACACTTATGGCTAATGAATATGAACCAACAACAGAAGAACTTCAAATGTTAAAAGAGAAAGACAGATATCGATATAAATCATCGATAGAAGAACCACCGACATTAGAGTTAAAGCCACTTCCAAACCATTTGGAATATGCTTATTTACATGGTGAATCTGAATTACCTTTAATAATATTGTCTTCTCTTACGGAAAATGAAAAATCTCGACTCATTTCTGTGCTAAAAGCTCATAAACCAGCTATTGCATGGAAGATTCATGACATTAAAGGTATAAGTCCTTCGTATTGCAGACATAAAATCCTTATGAAAGAAGGTCGTAAAACCTATGTGCAACGCCAACGAAGACTAAATCCTAATATGCAAGATGTTGTTAAGAAAGAAATTATTAAACTGATAGATGCAGGTTTAATTTATCTAATCTCTGATAGTCCATGGGTAAGCCCAGTTCAATGTGTACCTAAGAAGGGTGGCATGACTGTCATCAAAAATGAAAAAGATGAGCTTATTCCTACTAGGACTATAATAGGATGGCGTGTTTGTATTGATTATAGAAAATTAAATGACGCCACCAGAAAAGATTACTTTTCCTTACCTTTCATTGATCAAATGTTGGAAAGATTAGCCGGAAATAGTTACTATTGTTTTCTTGACAGTTTCTCCGGATACTTTCAAATTCCAATAGCATCTGAGGACCAAGAAAAAACCACGTTCACGTGCCCTTATGGTACTTTTGCTTACAAACGCATGCCATTTAGACTTTGCAACGTCCCTGTAACCTTTCAAAGGTGCATGATGGCGATTTTTCACGACATGATAGAAGAATGCATGGAAGTTTTCTTGGATGACTTTTCAGTCTTCGGTGATACTTTTGAAACATGTCTAGTTAATCTTGAAGGAATGCTTATTAGATGCGAGCAATCAAATCTAGTTCTTAATTGGGAGAAATGCCATTTCATGGTTAGAGAAGGCATCGTTCTTGGTCATTAAATTCCAAAGGAAGGAATTGAAGTAGATAAAGCTAAAGTAGATGTAATTGCTAAACTTTCACATCCCACCAATGTTAGAGGAGTTAGGAGTTTTCTAGGGCATGCCGGTTTTTACCGACGTTTCATAAAAGATTTTTCTAAAATTGCCACTCCTATGAATAAACTCCTAGAAAAGGATGCTCCATTCATATTTTCAGATGAATGTATCAAATCTTTTAATATTCTTAAAGAAAAACTCACTAATGCGCCGATCATGATAACTCCAAATTGGAATCTACCATTTGAACTTATGTGCGATGCAAGTGATTTTGCAATGGGAGTCGTATTAGGACATAGGATTGAAAAATGATTTCAACCTATTTATTATGCTAGTAAGACATTACAAGGAGCACAAACAAATTTCACAACTACTGAAAAAGAACTCCTTGCTATTGTCTTTGCTTTTGACAAATTTCGTTCATATCTCGTTCTAGCTAAAACGGTGGTCTATACCGATTATTCTGCTCTTAGATACCTATTTTCAAAACAAGATGCCAAACCACGATTAATTCGTTGGATCTTACTCTTACAAGAGTTCGATATTGAAATCCGAGACAAAAAGGGAGCAGAAAATCTAGCCGCTGATCATCTTTCTCGTCTTGAAAATCCCGAATTAGAAGTTCTAAATGAATCGGCCATACAAGATAACTTTCCTGATGAATATCTATTGAAAATAGATTATAGTGAAATTCCATGGTTTGCAGACTATGCAAACTACTTAGTATGTGGATTCCTTGAAAAAGGGTTGTCGTACTAAAAACGAAAGAAATTCTTTAGTGATATAAAACACTATTTTTGGGAAGATCCACATTTGTTTAAAAGTTGTCCTGATGGAATAATACGCCGATGTGTATTCGGAGATGAAGCTAGTCAAATCTTAAACCATTGTCACACAGGACCAACAGGAGAGCATTATGAGCCTCAACTCACAGCAAGAAAAGTCTACGATGCTGGATTTTATTGGCCTACAATTTTCAAAGACGCACACCTTCTTTGTAAATCCTGTGATGCTTGTCAAAGGGTCAGAAAAATAAGTCAACGTGATGAAATGCCACAAAATATCATTCAAGTATGTGAAGTATTTGACGTTTCGGGTATTGACTTTATGGGTCCATTTCCAAAATCTCATAATAATCTCTACATTCTCGTTGCCATTGATTATGTATCTAAATGGGTAGAAGCATAAGCTCTCCCAACTAACGATGCACGAGTTGTAGTCAACTTCTTAAAACGTCTTTTTGCTAGGTTCGGAACACCGAAAGCTTTAATAAGTGATCGGGGTACTCATTTTTGTAATAATCAACTTGAGAAAGTTCTCAAAAGATATGGAGTAACTCATAAAATCTCAACCGCTTATCATCCACAAACAAGTGGACAAGTTGAAAATATCAACCGAGCTCTAAAACGTATTCTAGAAAAAATCGTAGGATCAAATCCAAAGGAATGGTCCATGAAATTGGAGGATACACTCTGGGCTTTTCGAACAGCCTACAAAACTCCAATTAGAACCACACCTTTTAAACTTGTTTACGGAAAAGCATGTCACCTTCCAGTAGAAATTGAGCACAAAGCATTTTGGGCTTTGAAAACATGTAATCTTGAGTTACATGAAGCTGGACGTCTACGGTTTAGTCAACTAAACGAATTAGAAGAATTAAGACATGAAGCATATGAAAATTCATTAATCTATAAAGAAAGAATGAAGAAATGGCATGATAAAAGAATCAGAAGTTCAAAAGAATTTAAAGAAGGAGACAGAGTTCTTCTTTTCAATTCACGATTCAAGCTATTTCCTGGAAAATTGAAATCAAGATGGTCTGGACCATTCATAGTGAAAAGTGTTTTCCCGTACGAAACAATAGAGTTAATAAATTCAAATGGGATTGAATTTAAGGTTAATGGTCACATAGTTAAACATTACATAGATAAACCAATGGAAGTTGAAGATGAAGTTAATCACAATTTCGACACCACAGCTAACTAAGTGTGGGAAGATTCGAATCTTTTAAGGGTAATATGTATTTATGTTAGAGTTAGATATTCTATTTTCATGTAGTTCTCGAGAATGGAATCCGAATGGTCTTTCCCTAGCAGACCCTAAAGAACTAGTCTTCTCCCCCCATTCTGAATTTTTATTTTTTTTTAGGTTTTATGAGATGAAGAATTCCTTTGATCTGTACCATGGTCTACTACTACACGCTATGATTACTAAATGTAATAATAACATCTTTCCAAGTGAACTGGTATCATTCATAAGAGGAAAAATGGACGAAGTGAGGAGAGAACTCAGGAACAATCATAATAAGATACATTTTGGTAAAGGAAAATCAAAATCCGCAACAAAAAGAAGAGCACGACACCTTGAAAGATGTCATAAATACGGAAAATGGTCACACAAAGGTAAATGTTTGAACAATCAAACATATTCAAATACCGAATTTGTTACTCTATGCAGAGAAGGACCATTCATATGTTTAGAAGAAAAATTATTGAAAAATCGAGGTTACGCTTACGTAGCTATGGAAAACCAAATCACACGACTCTCCTATGAGTCAACTAAAGCAGGTATCTGAGAATTCTATCTCACAGATATGTATGTACAGTTTTTAATTTTTTTATGTTTTTTTTATTGCTTTTAACCTTTTGATAATAAACGATGAATCGTTCGTTATAAAGTATTAAATTGATATTCAATAAAATTAGGTATGCGAAACCGAAATTATTGATATCATACAAAAATTTATTACATCACTGCGAAATTTACCGTTTATTCATTAGGTATAAATATCTTTAATCAATTAATTCAAAATATTTCAGAAATTCGTCAGGAGTAAAACTATGTAATATAGCCAAAATTACTTTACCCAAAAGAGGGATGTATATTTTTGTTAATATTTGATTGATTAAAGTGGGATAAAAGACCAAAAAGATTTTTATTTTTACCTTATTTTTAAAATTAATATATAAATATTAAATTATTATTGTAAAATTTTAAAACTATTATATAATTATAATATTTTAAATGAAAGTTTGTAAAATTAATGTATATAAATATTAATAATATTTATATGAAATTTTATGCATTTTAAATTTAAGTTTGGTGTGAATTTAAAAATAAAAATGTACTTTACTTCATCAAGTTAAAAATTGATTTATAAAATTCTTCGTGAGTTGAAGACTAAGTCGTTGAACCGAAATTGCTTTACCCAAGGGCGGGACGAGAAATTTTATTATCATTATTTTTAATCTTATTGAATTAAAGTATGCCAAAAACATTTAAAAAAAACCCAAAAAAATCTTTGCTTTTAAAACAATCGCTTTAAAATGAAAAATTTTAAATTTTGTCGAGGAACGGACTAGGTAAACGTACCGAAACGACATCTTCCTAAATAAAAAGGAAAACAAAATTTTAAATAAATTACTTATTTGTTTTAAGAAGTTAAGGGTTTTATAAAAAAACAAAAAAGGGATCAGACCCCATGCGATCGCATGGGGTTTCCTCTTCAAAGTCATGCGGTCGCATGACCCCAAAAAACTGGGCAGATTACAAATTTCCAGTAGCTGATTCTGTATCCTCACAACACACACACATATACACGAGGAAACACACACAATCACCCCTAAAATCATCATTTTTCAACCAAAATTCACCAAATTTCTCACAATAATCCGCTACAATCATGCCTATATACAAATGGGGAGGCAGGAAGGTAAAGATTTCACCCATAAAACTCTTTAAATTCGAATTTTAGTGTTCTTGAGCTAATTTTTACCTAATTTAATTTTGTTAATTTCTAGTGTAATTAGAGTTAAATTGTTAGTATATTATGCTTGTATAACCTAGATTGATGCTATTTAACATGATTTGAAGCCAAAAACTTCAAAAATTTTAGAAATCTAGGGTTTGTGTTTTTGAGCAATTTGGGGCTTTTTGATATAAACAGGTTATGGCCGATTTTTGTTATGGATTATTGCTAAATTAAGTAGTGTAACATGTTTAGGTAGCTAAATGATTCAAACTTTGATCCTAAACATAATTTTTGAGAATTAAAGTAGACTTTTTAAGTCTAAAATTCATGAACTTGATTAATTTGATATAAATGCCATTTGAAACTTGTTTAATTGCTAGTAATGATTATTTTGACATGTTATTTGAGATAAAAGCTTATGAACTTTGTAAACATTTTCATATATGATTATTTGAAAATGTGTAGAATAGGATAAAAATATGAAAATGAGTATAAGTTTAATATAGATTAAACATGTTATCGTAATTGTTTTAATTTGTTATTTTGCTAACACTAATGCATATTTGGATGCACAAATTTTTTGTTTAATGTGTTTTGCAGAAAAATATAGATACGGACGGTGCATCATCGTGTAGGCAACCTGATCTGGAACCACAGCCAGAGATGCAACATCACGAACCGGAACAACAACCTGAACAACAACAACATTATGATCAACACGTACCATACTATGAACCAGAACCACAATTTTTTATTGCCTATGTAGTATTTCCCGTTCACCATATAATAGAACATCCAACAATTCATGAAGAACAGTTGCATCCCAATTTAAGATTTGATAGAAGTTGGAGAGATTACCCGACGTACCAAAGTAACAAATTTAAGCTTTGGACAAAAAATGTAGAAGTACCAAGGGTAATAGATTGGGGGCCTTTGGAAAGAGTCCACCTAGCTAACCCAGTTAGGCAGCATCTAATCCAAAGGTATGACAGCTCTTCTTTTTCCGATTGGGAATGTTTATTTACCACTCGTAGGTCCGTATATAAAGAGTGGTGTGTTGAGCTAATGAGTACTATAGCTTTTAATAAGGATGTAGATAGGTTAGACGATAAGAGTTTTCTTAGATTTTTACTTGGCCGTAGGATGTACAGGATGTCCATGCTGGACATGGCCAGGGCTTTACAGATTTACACTCCTGCTGAATTACTATCACCTGATTGTACAAATTTGATTTATCATGGTGACCGGGTAGATAGAAATTTTGACGCTAACGCCATCTGGAGGCGTATGTCAAATTTTAATGTGTTTACGAGGGGAGGAAGACACTCCTATTTAGATATTAATAAAGCCGAGCTTCGTATAATACACAGATTCTTAGCAAACTCGATTACACAAAGAGGTAACAACAAGGAGAAAATGACCTTACACGATTTATTTTACCTTAAGTGCATTCGAGACACTAGAAGCTTTGTTAATATCCCCTAATGTGTTGGTTTTTATCTATTCAAAATGGTGGAAGGTATACAGGAAGGGGGAATAATAGGAGGAGGTATTTTTGTTACTCTCATTGGAGAGTATTTAGGTGTAGATAGGGATCAAGGGGGTCCGATGATGGTATGTAGGGAACAGGATGGGACTTTAGGTTTGCAAGTCTATCAAGGTGCAAAGGTATTGACTAGGAGACGCAATCAGGCAATGCAATATCAGGGCCGCCATCCACAGGTAGAAAGGGGTTCGGATGAGGAGATGGAGGAAGAATATGACATTAGGGATGTCATTAGGGATAGTGCTACTGACGTTTTCCAGCTTATAGATGAGGTAGAAATGACAAATGAGGATAGGCATCGTCGGTATGAGTAGTGGCAAGCTGCGAATGAGTATGAGACTTCTAGGCGACGCCAACACGATAGTTGGCAAGTTCATCAGCACTAAATCATGAGCCAACTATCATATCAGGTACCAAATAACTACATCCCGACTCTTCCTGCTTACTATCCACCACATCAACCCGACATGCGACCACCCTATGACCTGTACGACCCTAATCAAGCCTACCAGAACACCTATCACCAACCATGGAACCCGAACGATGATATGAGCTGGAAACCCTATCCAAATCAACAGTGTTCCATTGGTGATGTCTTCTCTTTTATTATTTTTATCTATTTATGCTAAACATTTAACATTGTGATACTTTTATGTAATGTTTAATATGTTTATTATTTTGTACTAATATTTCATTTTTTGTAATTTGAAAGTGGGATATTAAGTCCCATTTCAAATTACCATGCATGTTTATATTTGTATTGTATGTATTTTATCTCATGTACACAACAGGGTAAAACAGCGCATTTTCAATCACTGGCATTAAGTTCAGCAAAAGCTATTAATTTTGACGACAAAATGAAAAACAAGTGCGATGTAACAACAAACGGAATGAAAAAATGATGTGCACCATTTATCATTCAAAACAAACAACAATATGTTTGGAAACTTTGGTAAAATCTAATCATTTTTCTACGCTAATCACCCTTAATAATTTAAATTGTTACTGATTTCTTGCGAATGAGGGCATTGCAAGATCTTAAGTGTGGGAAGGGATTAAATTCTTTCGGGTTTTAAAATTTTAATTTAAACACTTGGTTACCATTAAAAATACTAGTAACGTAGTAGTTGTATTAGAATCTAGTGCTCTCTGATAATAAAGAACTGCCCTAGTCTTATATACTGACTACCCAATTCTAGTAAAATTTTAAATTTTTTTTCAAATAAATGAATTCAAAATCATGTTTATACATATTTATGAACGATAAAACTAGGTGTTAACACCGAAATTATTGTTACCTCGGAAAGGACATAAATTGAGAAACAAACCAAAATGCTTGAATTCATTTAAAATGGAATAGAGGAGAATAAAAAGGCAAAGAAAGAAAAATAAAACCAAGTGTGGGAAAAATTTACCAAGTTATTTGGAACATATATCACATATTTTTGTACAAATAATTGAAGATACTTTTGTTTTGGACGATTTTAATCAAGTTTTACCCAATTTATTGTAATGGAATTTAAAAGGAAGTAAAGTCTTCCGAGAAAAAGACACACGCTTCTTGATTTAGGTTAGGAAGTTGTCGTCCAGACCAGTTGTAGAGTCTACGAAAAACCTTAAAAAGTTTTCTCGAAAATCAGCTGGAAATCCACGAACCTCAGCATCAAACAGGGTCGCCAAGTGGTCAGACTTATCCTAACCATGAGAGGATCTGTCTCGTACAATGGGGGCACCGTGTAAATTAGCTTATAAGACTAATGAATTAGATCCCCAGAAAGGATAATCTCCTTAAAGATTAAAAAATTAGCTTTTAAGCCTGATATTACTCAATCCTTGAGATTGACCTTAAAGATTGAGAATTACAAACTCATGGAATTCAATGATATCTAAACTCGAGCTTGAACGAGAAAATATTTTGATCAAATTACAAACCGATTTGTTTTCTAAAAACCCTATTTTCAATGCGTTCATTACCATTGAACGTAAAATCCTAGGAAGTCACCTGGAATGCATTAGGTCACCTGAACCAAATCGGGTGTCAACCGTAAGAACGGTGGTTGCATAGCATGGTCGAAGACAGGACCTTGTACCAGACCGAAAAACTATAGGGTGATCTTTACTATTGCTCCTACAAAGGATAGTAATTACATCCGACATGATATAGACCATAATCAAAAGCATGTCACAGGACATTGCCTCAACAGTTGCTTGTTCAACGCTTTCCTTTACAACCGGACGGTAATTTACCGAAAGGTAATATACGGAGCAAGTAAACTGGAAGTGTTGCTTTCATAATACAAGGTTAGCAAGTGGGTGACATAAAACAGCAAGTTTTAATCTAAAATTTTCAAATCTGAAACCCACAAAACCCACAAAAATAATTTGCAAACACCGGTGAAGGGTTATTCCGGAAAACTTATCTAGGGTAAAAGCTAGATTGAATTTTCAAAAAGATCAAATGTTTTCATAAAGATCCAATTTCCTTAAAGGATCTAAATTTTTATAGTCATGTGGGACTGTAAACCACAACGTTACTATCATTGTTCATACCGCCTTATAGAAATCACTGATGTACAAAGTGTGAAGAATAAAGAAGTGATTCTAGTAAAGTTATATTCAAGTTCTATATTGCTTGAGGACAAGCAACGCTCAAGTGTGGGAATATTTGATAATGCTAAAAACGAACATATATTTCATAGCATTATCCTTCAAGAAAGCAAGCTTTTAGTTGCAATTGTTCTATTTACAAGTGATATTCGTTTAAATAATAGAAGGTGAAGACAAAAGACAGTTTCGACGATTTGAAGACGCAAACGACCAAAATGCTAAAAAGTACAAAATACAATCCAAGTAGTTCAAAATATTGATGAGAAACGTCTAAAAAATTACAAGAGTACAAGCCGCGAAATGAAAAGTACAAGATATCTAAATATATGAAAGGACGTTCGAAAAATCGGAATCGAGACCTGAGCCAACTATCAACGCGCGACGCAACGTACCTAAAATTACAAGTCCACTATGCAAAAGAATATAATATAATATATATATATATAATTATATAAAATTATATATATTATATTATATATTATAATAAAGCTCGAGCAGCCCACGTTTTTGTTGCATGGTGACCAGGAAATGACGGCCATGCGATCGCATGGCCAGGAAGTAGAAAAACCATGCGATCGCATGGCACCCAGCAACTTGCCACATCTATAAATTGAAGCGTTTTTCGGAAGAATTTTACACAATATATATCCATCTACTCTCTATCTCTCAAATATATATTTATATTTACATTTTAATAATAATTTTAATTTAAGTTTAATAATAATAAGGTTATGGTAACGAATGTTGTAAGTTTGTAAGTCGAAATTCTGTCCGTGTCACACTACGCGATTAATACTCATTGTAAGTTATGTTCAACCTTTTTAAATTAATGTCTCGTAGCTAAGTTATTATTATTCTTATTTAAGCCGAAGTAATCATGATGTTGGACTAAATAGTAAAGACGGGGTTATTGGGCTTTGGACCATAATTGGGATTTGGACAAAAGAACGACACTTGTGGAAATTAGACTATGGGCTATTAATGGACTTTATATTTGTTTAATTGAATGATAGTTCGTTAATTTAATATAAAGATTTACAATTGGACGTACCTATAAATAACCACATACACTCGATCGGACACGATGGGCGGGATATTTATAAGTACTAATAATCATTCATTTAACCTGATACGGGGATGGATTAATAGTTAATGGACTCATTAAAACAGGGGTGGATTACATTCAAGGGTAATTGGTGTAATTGTTAACAAAGTAGTAAAACCTTGGATTACATACAGTTGATATCCTGGCGTAATTATTAAACAAAGTATTAAGACCTTGTTACAGTTTAAGTCCCCAATTAGTTGGAATATTTGACTTCGGGTATAAGGATAATTTAACGAGGACACTCGCACTTTATATTTATGACTGATGGACTATTATGGACAAAAACTAGATGGACATATCGAATAATTCAGGACAAAGGACAATTAACCCATGGTAATAAATTAAAATCAACACGTCAAACATCATGATTACGAAAGTTTAAATAAGCACAATTCCTTTATTTTATATCTCATTGTACTTTTATTTATTGTCATTTTATTTATTGCACTTTTAATTATCATACTTTTAATTATCGCACTTTTATTTATCTGAAACAACCCAACCCGTATTCCATACGATAATTTTTTTTTATAATACACATTTACGCGCCAATTAAATATGCAAACCATTCCACAATTTCCATTTAAACGTACAACAATTTAAATGTTTACAAAAAGGCACGAAGGCCATTAATTAAGTTTAATACAAGTTCGACCCACTACAATGATAGTTTATAATCCAAATGACACTCGAGCATGGTTTGGGGCTAAACTACCCAAAACGTTAGGCCAACTTCAAAAGCTATGCTAAAAGCACCCCCTGTCAACATAAACGGGAGACAACTAATCCAACCGTATGCCCTTACCCTTGTCCAAGCCGGAACCTATAAAATGATAAACAACGAGAGGGTAAGCAATGCTTAGTGAGTGCAACTATTATACATACATATATATAACCTACTTACTTGCAAACACTTACCAAATCCTCATACATACTAGTTACATAATTAGCATACCTTTCACATGTATAACGCTAAGTACCACGATAACAAGGCTAGTATAACAATAGCATATAACAAAACAATACAATATGCTAAAACACAAGTATAACGATGATGTTCATAACATCCATAGTACTCAAGATCCTAAGGCTAGCCCAACGAATGGTATCGTCAACATCGAACTTAAATCCCATTCGCCTGTATTAGTGTGGTATCGTCAACACCGAACTTTAAACCCACATATGAGGTATCGTCAACAACGAACTTTAAACCCTCATCAACGTCACTATAATAATCGTATGGCATTGTCAACATCGAACTTTAAGTCCATACGTATGAGGTATCGTCAACAACGAACTTTAAACCCTCATCCACGACATAATATACTCTAGGGTATGGTATCGTCAATATCGAACTTTAACCCATACCCCACAAGCAAATAAATTATATACATGCATATATAATTATTCCACTCACCTTAACACTTTGGTGGTGATTCAAATGCTTCCGTATACTTCGAGCAAAGTACCTAATACATAGGTACACATTCAATACACAACTAATGGCTTTTACCACATTACTTATAATTTGAGCATTGAAGACCCATTAGCATTTATTAGCTCACTTACACCCAACACCGCCCATAAATGGCCAAGACTCATGTTAAATCACTAAAGCTAGTGATTTAAAGTCTATTAACATTAACTAGCACAACCTAGGGTAATTCATACCCATCTCTCCCAAACTAGGTCAACATTACCCATTTTGACTCATTTTAACACTTGGACTCACAAACTAGTCATACTTAGTTCATTAACTATTTTCATCATCATTACAAGTGTATTAGTGACAAAGAACCCATTTAACACTTTCAACTTCACATCTTAAGTCAAACCCTAGATTATAGTTACTTAGGGTTTCCTTTCATCAACACAAACCAAGTTCACCCATTTTAACCCCAAATGGGTCACATAAGTTCCAAATGAACCAAAACCCTAGCATAACTAATTAAAACTTGAAACATAGAGTTAGAACTTACCAAGACTATCTTCTTGTAGCTAACAACAAAGAGAACAACTTTAATTCTTGCTCCTAGGTTTGATTCACAAATCTTCACCTTCAAATCTCAAGATTAAACTAAGTGGGTTTTGTGTTTTGGGAGAGAAATTTGAAAGAAAAGAGAAAAGGAAATGAAATAAATGGATAAGTGGTTGTGATTTAATGCTCCAATCTGATCTACATGCAAAATGTCATAACCCGACCTTAACCATAAGGACGAATAAAATAACATATGATTTCATCGCGAGGTATTGACCTCTATATGCGACATTTTTCAAAAACTGCATTCGTTTTTACAATACAAACCATAGCTTTTATTACAAATACAAGGTTTAAATAACTTAATAATGATTATCGTTTAGCGATAATCTTAGACTTACAAACTTTACATGTGATAATAACAATACGACCTCCAACATATTTTACATTACAAATCCTCCGATATGCAGTTTTATTTTTGACACAAATATGCATACTCAAGATCTTGCTTAAATTCAACATGTTGCACGGAAGCTTTTAGTTATCACCTGAGAATAAACATGATTAAAATGTCAACATAAAGTTGGTGAGATATAGGTTTAATGCCGGCAGCATTATAAATATAGACCACAAGATTTCATATATAAACGTTTTAATAAAAATATTCTAAGTTGTTGAGCACTTGATAACCATACTTAACATTTAATCAACGTCGCATATTCCCTTTATTATGAAATATTACTACACCGTACCAAGTGTAGTCACCGAAACGAAGTACTGTGCAACCGTTGAATACTGGTCGTCCAGTCCGGTTGGGGTTGTCAGGCCCGATGGATCTATCAACAGGATTCGCGTTTATAATACCTCATATAAATAATAGTTACCAAGTTACAGGGAAGTATGCCAGTGGTACAACTCAACGTAGAATATATATTTTTAATCACTTGTGTCCATAACGTAAATCATAAAATGCATGTATTCTCATCCCGAAATATTTAGAGTTTAAAAGTGGGACTATATACTCACTTTTGCCTTGAAGGTATTTATCACGACTTGGTCTCCGATAGATATCACGAACCTAACCATATATATAATATATCAACATATTTTCTTTTTAAGTAATCGTTATATATATATATATATATATATATATATATATATATATATATATATATATATATATATATATATATATATATATATATATATACTTTTAATACTTTTAATATTTTCTTAGTCCGTAGTTAGCAGTCCGATGTTAGTGGTCCACAATTAGTTGCTTAAATAAAATAAATAAAGACCCCATCGTATTCGTATTGATCAGAATTAATCTCGACCCATGGTACCATGTTGTCAAGTGACGTGTTGCGTACATAAAGTACCGTGTTGTCAAATGACGTGTTGCGTACAATCATGAGGTCTTATGATTAATCTTCTCGTGTTGTTTACGGGTGGTCCTGAAATATATAAAATCAAATCATAAGTAAATATATATGAAATATCATATTAATTAGAAATATATGATTAATTTAATTTTTCTCCAAATATTTCGTAGCTAAACTAGCTTCGGATACCCGATCTTGTTTTAGTCGTAGTTTCTTCATTACAACTCCGTTTTTGTTGGTTCAACTTGCCACTTCCTTGGATCGAGTCAAATTTTAAGAATATGAACTAAAAATACCTTAGGTTGTATTTGAAATCACAGGTTATAGGTCAAACTTTGGTGAAACTTATGAAAGTGATCATTTTCCATCATAAAAACAACATTTAATGATTATTTTTTTAAAAATAGTTACACTTTGAGTTTAACCATGAAATTTTTATGTGTTAACATATTCATAAGAAATATCATTTTTCCACAACATGAACTTCCAATTCAAAGCTTAAGATGGTTTTTAATTATCCAACCCAAAACAGCCCCCGGTTGCACTCCGACGACGTAGATTCAGTTTTTAAGATGTTCTTTGTAAAACCAAGTTATATCTTATTAAGTTAGCATATCGTTATGATATATTACAGGTCTTGAAGTATTTTAAAAGTTAAGTTAGAAGGATCTATTTAGTTTGCAAACAAGTTTGAAATCATTCAAACTATGTTCTTGTTGTTAAAATTTTATAACACAAAATTAGATAGCTATATAAATATGAATCGATTAAGGTTATGAACAAGGTTACTACCTCAAGTTACTTGCACAAAGTTACTGTAAAAGATGAGAAAAATCCTAGAACCAAAAGAGTGGTGGAGTTGGATCAAAAGGTTGGAAGTAAACTTGTATTTTTGGAAGGATTATTGAAGTTTTCTTGTAAGGAATTTATTATGATGATTAAGGCTTGTTTTTGAAGCTAGATCTTCATGGTTATTTGCTGAGATTGTGAAGAATACTTAAGATTCCTAAGAGTGTTTTTGGTTAGAGAAAATGTGTAGTAAAAATGAAATTGGAATGGAGTATAAATGGTGGTGAAAAGATGTATAAATTTGTAATATTGTGCAAAAGTCTTGTAATATGCCAAATTGATTAATCATGCATGCTAAGATCCAAAATTGGCTGACTCATGGCTGCTAATAAAGTGATTGTGATGTGTATATACTAATAGTAAATACGTATAGGAGCTGGGTATGATACGAGTACATATACTCTAGGTATACGTGTTGAAATTTTGAGGAAACGGAACGAGAATTCAAATATAGCTATCTTTTGTAAATATACTTATATTGTTTTATGTATATAAGCCCTTTAAAAGTGATTAAATACATATTTATACGATACTTGTATAAGTATTATAGGTTAAAGGTATATATGTCAAATAACGTTACTTATAGTTATCATTTTGAAAACTTAAGTTAGTAGTCTCAAAGTATACTTATAACTTATTGTTATTAGTACACAATGAGATGTTAAACCATTCTTAGATCATGTTAAATATATATAAATACATATATATACACAAACATATAATTATCGTTTGTTATATAGTTCGTGATATCATCGGTCAAATTGGACGGTCAAACGTTGTGTCAAACTCTTTTTAAAAACATAAATCTCAACAATTTAGATTACTTATCATGTTGGTAAGGTTTAATTTATGTAAATATTAATCTCATAGGTATAAAATGATCAGAAAAATCCGGGTCGTTACACAAAAATACCAAATTACCCCTAAAACCCTTTTAAATAGGGTAGAAATCGGAGTCAGAACAGCAGGTATGTCGCGGCGCGGCCCATTTGTCGTGGCGCGGCGTATCAAAGGAAAAACGACCCATGTTAACTTGACTTATGATCTGGAATTGCTTTATGTGTCGCGGCGCGGCCCAGTTTGTCGCGGCGGGACATTAGCCGTCACCTCGACACCTCGACAACCTTAAACAAATTTTGCTTTTATTTAATTCGTACACTTGAATCCCGCTTCCTATATTCGCCTAACCTTCAACAATGGTCTCACAAGACTTAACGCTATCAAAACCCATGTATAAACTTGTATATGCACCAATTATCAAGTATATATGTGTGTGTGTATATATATATATATATATATATATATATATATATATATATATATATATATATATATATATATATATATATATATATATATATATACAATTACGCATAATCTTGCGAGTTACAAACGTACAATGATTAAGTATGTACCTTTCAATATGTACGGGAAAAACGGGATGTTACAACTCTCCCCCACTTGAATCGGAGCGCGTCCTCGCGATCCAAGCCGCATGACAAGCCGGAAGATAAACCAACACAAACTCTTCGCGCTCCCAAGTAAACTCGGAACCCTTACTACGACGCCATTGAACTTTAAAAGTCCTAACCTCTTTATGTCTCAACCTTTTGACCTTCTCATCAAGTATGGAAATTGGTTCCTCGATATATTCTAACTTATTGTTTAGCTCGATCTCGTCTAATGGCACCCAAGATGAATCATCTGCAAGACACTTACGGAGATGGGAAACATGAAATGTATTATGGATCCCCGCAAGCTCTTCGGGTAATTCCAAACGATACGCGACTTCACCAACACGAGCTAAAACCTTAAATGGTCCAATAAACCGAGGAGCTAACTTTCCTCGTTTCCGGAATCAAATAATACCTTTCCATGGTGAAACTTTAAGCATCACCATGTCACCTTCTTGAAATTCGATCGTTCGTCTACGTTTGTCGGCATACGACTTTTGCCTATCTTGAGCCTTCTTCAAATGCTCTCGAATCATATTAATCTTACTATTCGTCTCTAAAACCAAATCGGTACTCCCGATTTCCTTTTGTCCCACTTCACCCCAACAAATTGGGGTTCGACACCTACGCCCATAAAGCATCTCATAAGGTGGCATCCCAATACTAGTATGATAACTATTATTGTACAAGAATTCCACCAAAGGTAAGTGCTCGTCCCAACTACCACCAAAATCAATAATACACGCCCGTAACATATCCTCCAAAGTTTGATTCGTACGTTCAGTTTGACCGTCCGTTTGAGGATTATACGACGTGCTCAACTTCAATTGCATACCCATATCTTCATGAAACTTTTCCCAAAACCGAGATGTAAAGCGAGTATCTCGATCCAAAATAATAGATATAGGAACACCGTGTCGAGATATGACTTCCTTGATAAACAACTTAGCCAAGGTCTCTGACGATATTGCTTCCTTAATGGGAAGAAACAAAGCACTCTTCGTCAGTCGATCCACTATAACCCAAATCTAATCAAACTGGGTTCTCGCCGTTTTAGGTAACTTTGTGATGAAATCCATGGTAATGTGCTCCCATTTCCATTTCGGGATTTCCAACGGTTGTAACTTACCATACGGCTTTTGGTGCTCGGCTTTAACTTGCAAACACGTGACGCATTGCTCAACATACTTCACAACATCACGTTTCATGCCCGGCCACCAATAATCTTTCCTTAAATCAAGATACATTTTCGTCACGCCCGGATGAATGTAATACTTTGACTTGTGTGCTTCATCGAGTAGCACTTGTCGGTAATCACCCATCTTAGGCACCAACACTCTTCCTTGAAAAGATAACAAACCACGCGAGCCCATAGTAATGAACTCCGATTGTCCCACAATTCGCTCCGCATGCTTGTTGTGAACGTAAGCCTCTATTTGAATCACACCGAGTTTTTCAAGAAAATCGTTAGTAATAATCATACGTAACAATCCCAATCGTAACGCCGGGTGATGACTCTTTCGACTTAACGCATCCGCAACCACATTCGCCTTGCCCGGATGATAAAGTATCTCACAATCATAGTCTTTTACCACATCCATCCACCTACGTTGACGATAATTCAAATCTCGTTGATTAAAGAGATGTTTCAAACTCTTATGATCTGAATAAATCGTACACTTGACACCATACAAGTAATGGCGCCAAATTTTCAACGCATGCACAACTGCCGCCAACTCAAGATCATGAGTCGGATATCACGTCTTGTGTTCCTTTAATTGTTGAGAGGCATAAACGATGACTTTACCCCTTTGCATAAGAACACACCCGAGCCCATTTAGCGAAGCATCACAAAAAACCATCATGTCTTCTATTCCTTCCGGCAAAACTAACACCGGAGCTTGACACAACTTCTCTTTTAGCAATTGAAAAGCAATTTCTTGCTCGTTCTCCCAAGTAAATCTCACGTTCTTCCTCGTCAATTTCGTCAGTGAAGAAGCGATCTTAGAAAAGTCTTGGATAAACCGTCGATAATAACCGGCCAATCCGAGAAAACTTCGGACTTCCGTAGGCGTAGTCGGTTGTCTCCAACTCTTCACCGCCTCTATCTTCCCTGAATCTACTTGAATGCCGTCTTTGTTCACAATGTGGCCAAGGAATTGGACCTCCCTTAGCCAAAATTCACATTTGGAGAACTTAGCATACAACTTCTCCTTTCGTAACGTCTTCAATACTCCACGCAAATGATGTTCATGCTCGTTCATACTTTTCGAGTAGATTAGTATGTCATCATTGAACACAATTACCGACTTGTCCAACATAGGTTGGCACACTCGGTTCATAATATCCATGAATGCCGCCGGTGCATTCGTGAGACCAAAAGGCATTACCACAAACTCAAAATGCCCATAACGCGTTTGAAAAGCCGTCTTTTCAATATCTTCCTCACGGACTCGCATTTGATGATAGCCGGACCGTAGGTCAATCTTTGAGAAATACGTCGCACCTTGGAGTTGGTCAAACAAATCATCGATCCGAGGCAATGGATAACAATTCTTGATTGTCACTTTATTCAACTCCCGGTAATCGATGCACATCCACATACTACCATCCTTCTTCTTCACAAATAAAACCGGAGCGCCCCATGGAGAAGCACTCGGTCGAATAAACCCTTCTCGAGCAACTCTTGGGTTTGATTTAACAATTCTTGCATTTCCGTCGGCGCTAAACGATAAGGAGTTTTAGCAATGGCGGTAGCCCCCGGAACCAACTCAATGCGAAATTCAACTTGTCTTTCCGCCGGAACACCCGGTAACTCGTCCAGAAAAACGTCTTCGAATTCACTAACCACTGGAATTTCATGAATGGGTGGTGGCTCGTCACGAGTATCAACAACATGGGCAAGAAAGTCCCTGCCACCACTATCGAGGAGACGACGTGTCCGTGCAAAAGTGCATATCGGCACAAGTCTTCTACGCTTATCACCATGAATAATTAACTCTCCCCCTCTTGGGGTCTTCACACGAATAATTTTTTCATGAAATGCAATATTGGCTCTATTTCGATCGAGCCAATTCATACCAACAATGATATCAAAGTCACCCAAAGTCATCGGGATGAGATCAATTTTAAAGTTTTCGTTACCAAAAACAACGTCATAATTCTTACACACATCAACCACTAGCACAGTCTTGCCATCCGCTATTTCGACTTCTACCGGACGACTTAACTTAGCTAACGGTCTATCAAGTTTAGGCACAAATTTTGGAGACACAAACGACAAATTTGCACCGCTATCAAAAAGAATCCTTGCCGGATTAGAATTAACCAAGAAGGTACCTGAGACAACTTTGTTGGATTGCTTGGCTTCGTCGTTAGTCATCAAATAGTTTCGCCCTCGAGCCGTACCCGCCGCCTTCTCTAGCCTTTTAACATTATCGTTGTTCAAATCGGGACACTCTGACTTTCGGTGTCCTTCTTTGTTGCAATTAAAACAAGTGAGCTTGTTTGTTGAATTTGGCTTCGGACAATCTCGAGCCATATGTCCACGTACCCCACAATTGTAGTAAGTAGGGACAAAGTTCCCAAAACCACCGGTAGCGCCCTTCTTCACACTATTGACACTTTCGGAACCCTTTTTGTTCTTGTTCTTTTTATTTGAAAAATTCAAATAACTCGAACCTTCAAACTTTCTTTTTGAAAAAGTGAAATCGCTTTTTCTTGGAACCTCCGGCTCAAAACCCCGAGCCAACTCGAATAGCTCTTCAAAAGTCTTAGCCATTCCCCGACTAATCTTACCCTTGAACTCGTCGTTCAAGGTACGGTAGAAATCTTTCATTAGCTTGTGATCGTCACCAACATATTCCGGGCAAAAACGAGTCTTTGTTAAAAAGGTAGACTTGCGAGTAACCAAGTCCATTGAACCTTGTTGCAAATGATGCAACTCGTCCCGGATTCTATCAAGGTCAGAAGAAGTTCGGTATTCTTGGAAGAATTCCTTCTTAAACTCCTCCCATGTCAAGCTCATGCATTGCTCTTCACCATATAAATTGATTTTATCGTCCCACCACAACTTGCCTTTTTCACGTAGCATGCTAGACCCATATCTTGTCTTCTTCTTGGGAGGACACTCCGCGGTACGGAACGCTGCCTCGATATCGGAAATCCAACAAGTGCTTTTCAATGGATCCCTCACCCCATTAAACATCGGAGGTTGAGTATCCTTGAAATTTTTGTAGTGGAAGTCCCGTCTTCCACCCCCACCATTACCTTCACCCCCTTCGCCTCGAGGATAAATGTTTCTAGCCTCTAAAGCCTCCTCTATTGCGGCTTTCATTCGATCATTGATCATTTCGGTCACTTGTCCATCGACCGACTCTTGGAAGACCTTTCGAACATCGTCAAGAAAATCCTTCTTTAGCCTTTTAAAGATGGCCTCAACCTTGGTCGTGAGTTCAACGTCCTCACTCGTACTTCCGATATCATTATCGTGTCCGTTTCTCATCTTCATTCTATAAAACAGAAAAGGTTAAACCATGAACGAAAGGCATAACACGTGAGTATATACATGCGCACCACACTACTCCATCATGCTCAACAATCATCGTACATTACTCGTTTGACACGATTTGCACCCGTAACAACGGTAGCTAATCGTTGTTATGCGAGCACGTCGCATTAAGTTGCTAATACAACGTCCGTCTTGCTTGATGATTGCTAAACACAACACCAAACAATTAGCACAAGGTTAGTTCACATAAACCAAAGCACTAACAATTTCCGATTAGACCCAAAGTCCTACAAGTCCCGCATAAAGCGCTCACACAATAAAGTCTAAGTCTAGGCACATATCTAGAGTCGCCTAAATCCCTTAGACCATGCTCTGATACCACTTGAAATAACCCAACCCGTATTCCATACGATAATTTTTTTTTATAATACACATTTACGCGCCAATTAAATATGCAAACCATTCCACAATTTCCATTTAAACGTACAACAATTTAAATGTTTACAAAAAGGCACGAAGGCCATTAATTAAGTTTAATACAAGTTCGACCCACTACAATGATAGTTTATAATCCAAACGACACTCGAGCATGGTTTGGGGCTAAACTACCCAAAACGTTAGGCCAACTTCAAAAGCTATGCTAAAAGCACCCCTTGTCAACATAAACGGGAGACAACTAATCCAACCGTATGCCCTTACCCTTGTCCAAGCCGGAACCTATAAAATGATAAACAACGAGAGGGTAAGCAATGCTTAGTGAGTGCAACTATTATACATACATATATATAACCTACTTACTTGCAAACACTTACCAAATCCTCATACATACTAGTTACATAATTAGCATACCTTTCACATGTATAACGCTAAGTACCACGATAACAAGGCTAGTATAACAATAGCATATAACAAAACAATACAATATGCTAAAACACAAGTATAACGATGATGTTCACAACATCCATAGTACTCAAGATCCCAAGGCTAGCCCAACGAATGGTATCGTCAACATTGAACTTAAATCCCATTCGCCTGTATTAGTGTGGTATCGTCAACACCGAACTTTAAACCCACATATGAGGTATCGTCAACAACGAACTTTAAACCCTCATCAACGTCACTATAATAATCGTATGGCATCGTCAACATCGAACTTTAAGTCCATACGTATGAGGTATCGTCAACAACGAACTTTAAACCCTCATCCACAACATAATATACTCTAGGGTATGGTATCGTCAACATCGAACTTTAACCCATACCCCACAAGAAAATAAATCATATACATGCATATATAATTATTCCTCTCACCTTAACACTTTGGTGGTGATTCAAATGCTTCCGTACACTTCGAGCAAAGTACCTAATACATAGGTACACATTCCATACACAACTAATGGCTTTTACCACATTACTTATACTTTGAGCATTTAATGACCCATTAGCATTTATTAGCTCACTTACACCCAACACCGCACATAAATGGCCAAGACTCATGTTAAATCACTAAAGCTAGTGATTTAAAGTCTATTAACATTAACTAGAACAACCTAGGGTAATTCATACCCATCTCACCCAAACTAGGTCAACATTACTCATTTTGACTCATTTTGACTCATTTTACAACTTTGACTCACAAACTAGTCATACTTAGTTCATTAACTATTTTCATCATCATTAACAAGTGTATTAGTGAAAAAGAACCCATTTAACACTTTTAACTTCAAATCTTAAGTCCAAACCCTAGATTATAGTTACCTAGGGTTTCCTTTCATCAACACAACCCAAGTTCACCCATTTTAACCCCAAATGGGTCACATAAGTTCCAAATGAACCAAAACCCTAGCATAACTAATTAAAACTTGAAACATAGAGTTAGAGCTTACCAAGACTATCTTCTTGTAGCTAACAACAAAGGGAACAACTTTAATTCTTGCTCCTAGATTTGATTCACAAATCTTCACCTTCAAATCTCAAGATTAAACTAAGTGGGTTTTGTGTTTTGGGAGAGAAATTGGAAAGAAAAGAGAAAAGGAAATGAAATAAATGGATAAATGGTTGTGTTTAATGCTCCAATCTGATTTACACGCAAAAAGACCAAATTACCCCTAAAACCCTTTTAAATAGGGTAGAAATCGGAGTCAGAACAGTAGGTATGCCGCGGTGCGGCCCATTTGTCGCGGCACAGCGTATCGAAGGAAAAATGACCCCTGTTAACTTGACTTCTGATCTGGAATTGCTTTATGTGTCGCGGCGCGGCCCAGTTTGTCGCAGCGCGGCATTAGCCGTCACCTGGACACCTCGACAAACTTAAACAAATTTTGATTTTATTTAATTCGTACACTTGAATCCCGCTTCCTATATTCTCCTAACCTTCAACAATGGTCTCAAAGACTTAACGCTATCAAAACCCATGTATAAACTTGTAAATGCACCCATTATCAAGTATGTATATATATATATATATATATATATATATATATATACAATTACGCATAATCTAGCGAGTTACAAACGTACAATGATTAAGTATGTACCTTTCAATATGTACGGGAAAAACGGGATGTTACATTATCGTCATTTACTTTACGCTTTAAATTAAGTTGTATTTATATTTGATATTTTACATTAGGTTTTAATTGTGACTTAAGATATAAAATCGACAAACCGGTCATTAAACGGTAAAAACCCCCTTTTATAATAATAATAATACTACTTATATATATATATATATATATATATATATATATATATATATATATATATATATATATATATATATGTATGTTTTAATTGTGACTTAAGACATAAAATCGACAAACCGGTCATTAAACGGTAAAAACCCCCTTTTATAATAATAATAATACTACTTATATATATATATATATATATATATATATATATATATATATATATATATATATATATATATATATATATATATATATATATACAAATATAGTTTAAAATTTAGCGTTAAACTTGGCTAGCTCCCTGCTGAACGAACCGGATTTACTAAAAATTACACTACTTTACGATTAGGTACACTGCCTATAGTGTTGTAGCAAGGTTTAGGTATATCCACTCTATAAATAAATAAATAACTTGTGTAAAATTGTATCGTATTTAATAGTATTTCGTAGTAAAAATATAACTATTTCGTATTCACCTCGCATAACATCAATGGGGACGATGAGGGTGATGATGAAGAGATTGAAGAACACATTGAAGGTGAGGATGATTCTGAGGAGGAGCCCGAGGAAGAGTCTGAACCCGAAGAAGAGGATGTGGTTTGGGAACCAGCTAATGAGGAGGATGGTCCGGCTTATGATGGTCTTGGAGTTATCTGCAGTTTAGAAGATGATTCCGAGGAGGAAGTTGAACCTCCTATTATTAAGACTCCCTCACCTAAGAGGAAGGAGCCGGAGACTCCCGCTACTAATGATGCTAATACATCTAAGAGGCCAAAGACTTTCGAGTTTGTTTACTCCGAGTACGATCATGCTCTAGTTCGGTGTGATATCATGAACCTACAAAGTCGAACTGTAACTTCGAGAGATACGTTCTGTGAACATTTGGCTAAAATGGAGAAACACATGGTCTATACAAACAGCAATGTAAAAAGAGTCTATGACAAGTTCTCCGTGATGTTTGCTAGTCAAGAGAGAGCTCGACCGCCAGCATATTGCACTGGTGGAATTAGAAAAGTTTGTAATGTACTTCAAGGGGCACATTAAGGATCATTTCAAGCCTCCGTCGCCTAAGAAGGATTAGATCTTAGGATTCTCATTTATTTCCATTTCCGTTGTTTATGTAAAGGCATATGCCTAAGTTACCTTGGTTCTTTGATTCTTGTAAAACTAGCAGTTTTATGGTTTAATTCAAGTATTTTGATTATATCTTGTCATTCCTACCATTTATCATACCCCATTCGTATATGTTTGGATATATATGTTTAGTTGTCTTTGTTGTATGAACCTTGTGCATTTATCAAACTTATCATTTATTAGCACCACGAACTCTTCAACTAATACTGTATATATGTATTGAAGAATGATGGCTCAATCAACTCGAGGCGCTGCCAATATCCCCAATGTCTCTTTGACTCCTGCTCAATTCCAACGGCTGTTGGCCGCTGCACAAGGCAATCATAACAATCATGGGAACAACCTAGGAAATCCTCCCACTTCTTGCAGCTACAAGGAGTTTATGAATTGCAAGCCTCCATCTTTTAAGGGGAGTGAAGAAGCTGTAGAACTAACTCGTTGGTTCGAAAAGCTCGAATCCATCTTTCGTATCTGTAACTGTGCGGATGTCGATCGAGTGAAGTATGCCACTCATATGCTAAGTGGCCTAGCTCTAACATGGTGGAACGGCTATGCCCAAACTGTGGGGCTAGATGCTGCAAACGCTATTCCATGGCCTGTTCTGAAGCGAATGATGACAGAAAAATTTTGTCCGTGAAACCATATTCAAAAGTTGGAAGTTGAGTTCTGGGAATTGAATGTAAAAGGAACCGACATTGAAGCTTATACCAACAGTTTTATAGAGTTGGTTACTTTGTGCCCAAAGATGGTACCAACTGAGCAAAAGAAGATAGAGCTATACATAGAAGGTCTTCCTGACGAGATTAAGGGAAATGTCATTGCTGCTAGCAAAGAGACTTTAGATGCAGTGATACTGATGGCTCAAAACCTCATGATGGCTAAGAGGAGAAAATCCGTTGCAAATAAACAAGCCGAGTCTAAGACAAATGAGGGCAAAAGGAAATTTGAATCTACTTAGGGATTGAACCAAGGTTCAAATAAGAAAGTTGTCGAGAATTCAAAAGGAGGTTTCTCTGGGAAATAACCTTTCTGAAAGCATTGTGATAAACACCATTCTTGGTGGTGCAAGGCTGAGTGCACCAAGTGTAAGAAGATTGGCCATATAGCCAAGAATTATAGAGTTGCAGTTCCTCCAACGGATACTCCTGCAACCAAAGCCAACGCAATCGTTCCTACCAGCTATGACTGCAATGAGAAGGGGCATTTCTGCAACCAGTGTCCGAAGAAGAAGGGCAACACGGGAAATGCTAATGCTAAAATCCGAGCATTTATGATGACTACTGAAGAAGCCCGTGATGATGATGAAGTGATAACTGGTACGTTTCTTGTTAACAACTTCTATGCTACTGTATTATTCGATTCTGGTGCTAATAGAAGTTATGTGTCTACTGAGTTTTGTGCCTTATTCACTGAAAAACCACAAGCCTTAGAAATTAAGCATCTTGTAGAAGTAGCAAATGGTAAGGTTATGAAAGTAGACAATGTGTATAAAAACTGTGATCTGGTTTTAGCCGACAAACACTTTAAGATCGACCTATTGCCAGTCAAATTAGGGAGCTTTGATGTAGTCGTAGGGATGGATTGGTTACGGATACTAAGAGCTACAATCATGTGCTATGAGAAAACCATTAACATACCTCTTGAAAATGGGGAAACCATAATTATCCAAGGGGAATGAGTGGTTCCAAACTTAACATCATCTCTTGCATCAAGACCCGCAAGTATCTAATGAAGGGATACCAAGCCATTTTGGCTCACGTTAAGGAAGTTGAATTGGAAGAAAAATGCATTGAAGATGTGCCGATCGTTAGAGACTTTCCTGAAGTATTTCCTGAAGAACTCCCTAGTCTCCCTCCCCAACGACAGGTTGAGTTTCAGATTGATTTAACCCCCGGTGCTGCACTTGTTACAAAGGCACCATACCGCTTAGGTTCACCAGAGATGAAGGAATTATCTAACCAACTCCAAGAACTTTTGGAGAAAGGTTTCATTCATCCTAGCTCGTCTCCGTGGGGAGCACCCGTTCTATTTGTCAAGAAGAAAGATGACACGTTGAGAATATGTATTGATTACCGTGAACTCAACAAGCTAACCATCAAGAATCATTATCCTCTTCCGTGTATTGATGACCTGTTTGACCAATTGCAAGGGTCCAGCGTCTATTCGAAGATTGATCTTAGGTCTGGTTATCATCAATTGAGAGTCAAGGAAACTGATGTTTCTAAGACTGCTTTCCGAACTCGATACGGACACTATGAGTTTCTTGTCATGCTTTTTGGTTTAACCAATTCTCCTGTTGTATTAATGGATCTTATGAACCGTGTATGCAAGCCTTATCTTGACAATTTTGTGATCGTCTTTATTGATGACATTCTAATCTATTCCAAGAGCGAGAAAGAGCATGAGCAACATTTGCAATTGATTCTAGAGTTCTTAAAGAAGGAAGAACTCTATGCTAAGTTCTCCAAGTGTGAATTTTGGCTATGAACAGTTCAATTTCTCAGACATGAAGTTGATAGTGAAGGAATACAGGTCGATCCGGCGAAGATCACCGCTATTCAAAACTGGGAAGTGCCTAAGAATGCGAAGAATATTCGCCAATTTTTGGGACTTGCTGGGTATTATCGAAGGTTCATCAAGGATTTTTCTATTCTAGCCAAACCTCTTACCAAGCTAACTCATAAGTGGAAGAAGTTTGAGTGGTCCGAAGAACAGGAATCTGCTTTCAAGATTCTAAAGGATAAATTGACCACAGTCCCGATTATGTCATTACCTGAAGGTACAGACGATTTTGTAGTCTATTGTGATGCCTCGAATCAAGGTTTCGGATGTGTTTTGATGCAACGTGAAAAGTTTATTACCTATGCATCTAGACAGTTGAAGAAACATGAGAAGAACTATACCACACATGACCTGTAATTAGGATCCGTGATATTTGCACTAAAGATGTGGAGACATTACCTCTATGGGGTTAGAATCACAGTGTATACCGATCATAAAACTCTTCAACATATCTTTGATCAGAAGCAGTTAAACATGAGGCAAAGGCGTTGGATTGAGTTATTGAATGACTACGATTGTGAACTTCGATACCATCCCGGCAAGGCGAATGTAGTTGCTGATGCCCTTAGTAGAAAGGATCGTGTCAAACCGATTCGAGTCCTAGCTTTAAATATACGTATTCGTACGAATCTTACATCTCAAATTCGAGAAGCACAACTTGAGGCATTGAAGGAAGAGAATGTCCAGCTTGAGGGACTGAAGGGTCTCGAAAAGAAACTTGAACTCAAGGGAAACGAAACAAGGTATTTCAATAATCGAATTTGGGTCCCAATTTTCGGAAATCTTCGAGAACTAGTCTTGGATGAAGCGCATAAGACTAGATATTTTATTCACCCAGGCTCCAGTAAAATGTATCACGATGTGAAGAAATTCTATTGGTGGCCTAATCTAAAGTCTGACATTGCTGCTTATGTGAGCAAGTGCCTTACTTGTCTGAAGGTTAAGGCCGAGCATCAGAAGCCGTCTGGTTTACTTCAACAGCTGGATATTCCGCAGTGGAAGTGGGAATGTATCACTATGGACTTCGCTACTAAAATTCCTAAGACTTCAAACGACAACGATACTATTTGGGTCATAGTTGATCGTCTCACTAAATCTGCACATTTCTTACCGATCAAGAAAACTGACAAGATGGAGAAATTGTCACAACTATATATCAAGGAGATTGTCTCACGTCATGGAGTTCTTATCTCAATCATTTCTGATCGTGACAGTCGATTTGTTTCTAGATTTTGGAAAACTTTACAATCTACTCTTGGAACTCAACTCGACATGAGTACCGCTTATCATCCGCAAACTGATGGTCAAAGTGAACGAACTATTCAGATGTTGGAAGATATGCTACGTGCTTGTGCTATCGATTTCGGCAAAGGTTGGGATAGACACTTGCCTTTAGCTGAATTTTCTTATAACAACAGCTATCACTTAAGTATTAAGGCTTCACCTTTTGAAGCCATATATGGACGAAAATGTAGATCCCCGTTGTGTTGGGATGAATTAGAGGACAAACAGGTAACTGGTCCTGAAATCATTCATGAAACTACCGAGAAGATCGTTCAGATAAATAAACTATTAGAAACTGCCCGCTGCCGACAAAAGAGCTATGCTGATAAAGTTCAGAAAGATTTAGAATTCCAAGTTGGTGATAAAGTCATGTTGAAAGTATCCCTTTGGAAGGGCGTCGTTCATTTTGGTAAGCGAAGCAAATTAAGTCCACGTTATGTAGGACGTTTCAAGATTATTGAAAGAGTTGGTCCTGTATCATATCGATTAGAATCACCCACTGAGCTTAGCAACGTGCATGATGTATTTCATGTCTCGAATCTTAAAAAGTGTCTGGCTGATGACACACTCATTGTTCCATTGGATGATATCCGCATTGATGATAAAATGCATTTTGTTGAAGAACCGATAGAGGTTATGGATCGTGAGGTTAAAGGCTTGAAACAAAGCTCTATTCCTATTGTTAAGATCCGTTGGAATTCACAAAGAGGCCCCGAGTAAACGTGGGAACGTAAAGACCAGATGAAGCGGAAATATTCTCATCTTTTTCCAATTACTGATACATCAGAGGTCTTCCTGAAACTTCGGGACGAAGTTTAAATTAACGGGGAGATACTATAACAACCCTGATTTTTCCACACTGAATTGACTATAATACCCCTAGGGTTTCATTTCTGTCTTATACATATGTGTTATAACTATTAGGGTTGTTATTCGGACATAATAGATGAAGTAATTAATACTCATTATTGATGAACTAAACCCTAAACCTAATCATTAAATGTAAACCCTAATTATTTAATGTAACCCTAACCCTATTATTATTATTATTATTATTATTATTATTATTATTATTATTATTATTATTATTATTATTATTATTATTATTATTTTTATTATTATTATTATTATTATTATTATTATTATTATTATTTTTATTATTATTATTATTATTATTATTATTATTATTATTATTATTATTATTATTAATATTAAATGTCTATAATACTTAATAAAACGTATATATTTTATATTAGGGTAAATAAAATGTAAATGAAATATAAATATAGGTATATATAAAATAATTAAGTAATAGGTTATAAATGTAAATTTGTGATTTAAATATAAAAATATATGTATTTATATATATATATATACCGAAAATATAAATAAATGTATAATAAATCATGTTAATTAAATAAAGAAAAATAAAATTCAAACTAATCTAGAATGTTCTATTAAATAAAAAAAGAAAAAAAAAGAAACAGGCCTAGTCGCCTGAATAAAAAAAGGGGTAAAAAGAAATTAAATTGTATTTTTAAAAGGAATGTATTTTCTTGGAGCCCAAGTAATTAAAAACTATAAATAGGGACTTAACCCCTCATAATTTTTACATCAAACTTTTAGAGCTCTCAAACCCTAAAAGTATTTGTGAGTTTCTTTCTTCTTTTTTTTTTCTTTTCGTTTTTTTTCTTTTTCTTGTTTTTTTTTCTCGGCCGAAAGCAACAACAACAATAATATTTTTTTTAATTTGTTACCAGCTTAATAAAATTTAACTTTTTACATGATAATTATTAACATGATGAATAGGGTTTATAAAAATTGAATTTTCAGAAAATTAGTTTTTTTTTGTATTTTTAAAATTTTTGTTTGTATTTTTTCAGCCGAACCATTTAAAAAATAATATTAATTATGTATTGAGTTTATTAAGGAAAAATAATTTTTCTGATTTATAATGTGTTTTTATATTTTATTTAATTAAAACAGTTTATTAATATATATATATATATATACGGTATACATATATATTTATAAAAAAATAGGAAAAAGGCTAATTAAGCTTATAAATATTTTTCTAGTAAAGTATTATATTTAATTTAATTATTTAGGTCAGAATATAATTTATAAAAATTAAATACAAATTATGTGTTATTTAATTATGGAAACTAAAGGAAAATCGTAATAAAAATATATACAGTAAATAAAATATAATAAATAATTTTTCTGAGTTCTTAATCATTGATTAGATCTGAGAAAAATAAAAAAATTAATTTATGAGTCAAATTAATAATTATTACATATTTAAACACTATTATTATGTAAATAGGAGGTAAATAAGGAAATAATTATAAAAATAAAGAAATCTTTTATTTAATACTTTTCTCCAGATTAATTAACTGTAAGAAACTTATAAAAATTTTAAAAATAGTTATTTATGTTTATTTATATTTTATATAGAATTAAACTTGTTTTGTGATTAAATTAAGAATGTAAACAAATATAAATGCAAAATAGTAATAAAATTACTTTCTTAAAGTTTTCTACTGATTTTTATAATTAACTAAGTCTATATAAATTATGTATATGATTATTAGGTATTTAATTAATTATTTAAGTATTTATGGATAATATTGAGTTAATAAAATACTATATTATTAAGTATCTTGTAAATTAAGTAATAAAAAATATAACACATTTATGTTATATGTATTGTATTAGATAATGATTAGTAAATTATAAATATTAATTAATCCATGATAAGTTAGTAATATTAGCTTGGATAATAATACATATATAATTATTAAACTATTAATAGTTATATAATACTAAAATAACTATATACATATAATTAACTTAACTATATAATAAAAGATTATACACCTATAATATGTGAAGGTTATAATTAAGATGACCTGCACTGTATACGAACCTCACCGCTACATATGGCCTAGGGAGGTCCTTGTTGCCTAATGGGAACCGCTTGTGGATTTTGTATGATAGCAACGAGATTTGGGTAAAGGTGTACAACGTCTTGTTATAGATTATAACCCGAACTTTCTATAATTAGAAAGATACTATAAGTGGAAATTTTCTATAAATGGTAACTTTCCAAAAATGGAAATTAATTTAGAAAACCATCATCATTAGTATAATTAATATACTTAAGTCTTTTAGGCTATATCTCTGATCGTACATTCTATCTCTAGGTTGAGATTCTGATCACATTCTTCCGGTTAATTCAATTCTCTTGTGGAATAACTCTTATGTGCTACTAAGGTGAACTCATATCCCCGCTTTTACATATTTTAATGTATTTTATAAATCTTGGGGTGAGACACATGCTTGCTTTAAATGATTTACAATTTAGACACAAGTGCTTAAACTTTTGATATGCAATTTCGTGAGATTATTGTTAACTTGTATTCTTACATGAAAATCCCCGCCATAATATCATTAATTGCTAGAATTGAAATGTTGCAAGCTTAATTATTGTGAGTAGGCCTATTGAGAGCGACGTCTCTATCCATTGACTGATCGTCAAGGGGGTACATAATAATGATTACCGACGCCTGTACAGTGTCAGGGGTTAATGTTTAGCTCGATATTATAACTCATGACATATTGAATATTTTGATATTTTGAAATAAATCTTGTGGTCTAAAACTTATTAATTATTAAACATATGATGTTCACTCAACCATTGTGTTGACATTTTAAGCATGTTTGTCTCAGGTGAAGAATAGCTTATGTGCTGTCCTATGTTGCTTGCTTGCTGTTGCATTGAAGTCCGCATTTATTATATCTGATTATTTGTTAAACATTAACTACTTTTGGGTTTACCATGTAAAACAATTCATTTTCCGCTGCAATTAAATTTCTAATTTTATTAAACGTCTCATTTAGAGCCGTTCTCGTTTATATAACTGTGTGATGATATTGGAAAAGTCATATTTACCCCCGGCCCTATTTGGGGGGTATGAGAATATAAGTGTAACTATTATGAAGGAATATTTTCCTTTTTTGATGAATAGTCGCTCGTCTTAATACCCTTTTGTGGGTTGGATTTTTCACGAGAAATTTCTCCTTTACGATATATATATGCACGCTTTTGCATATCGGTTAAGACCGTGGATATAACAAAGCAACCATTACGCTCATAGGGAATTGATCCACCTTGTACGAGATTCGTATTGAATAGATGTGTTTGGTTACACTTCAACGCACATTGTTACGTGCTTCTGCCTTTTAAGGGATGATCTCTAGCTCCCGCGTGGCAGAAGCCTGTTTGGTTACAAGGCAAGATTTTAGGGTGGGTAATAGACATTGGTTTATCTAGATCAACACACTCTTACAGACTAGAAGACTGCAAGTCGACTATAAAGAACCGGGCATTGGTTTGCTCGTCCTAAGCATTGACGTGACTTAGATGACTCTTGATGCAATAAGCATTGGTTTGCTATTGAAAACGTTCCGCAGCCACACAGTACATCAATCCGTTTACGTAGATCTTGAGTATAAATGGACATGAATTGTCTTGCCTGTGCGATGCACCTGTGGATGGTGCACGCATGTACGATTACCTTCGCGTTACATCAAGGATTCCTCAATATGACCGAGTACGGAGCTCGCGAGTCAGAGATTCCTTGAATGCAACTACGATCTCCTATTTATCGCATTGTTGCTTCAAGATGCCTACAACGCATATAGTTAGAGATGCCTCAATGTGGCCTTAAGATTCGGAACTCAAAGTCGCTAGCGAGATGTCATGAATGCAAACTGAGAATTCCGAACACTGTTAGCTTCAGGAAAGACTCACTTTACGAGAGTATGATTTATGAGTAGACCATAACTGTGTGCTATGACCCACTCTTTGCTAAGTCCTTGGTCGTGTATTGCCCATGGCATCTCTTACTAAGTCCATGGTCACGTATTGCCCATGGCGCTCTTCAACAATCCATGATCGCTTGATGCTCATGGTCGATTATTACTAAGTCCATGGACGCATGGCAGTGCCTTTTAAATCTATGGTCGCTTAATGCTCATGGATATTCTTTATAAGTCCATGATCGCGTAATGCTCATAGCCATTCTTGTAATAGTTTGACATAACATGTTTCATTGTGTCATACCGAACTAGGGAGTGGTAGTATAATATACTAGTATACTATCTTTCTGGTAAAATGCATGTAGCATCTTTGTATTGTGCATATGGTGAAGATCTTTTTTAGAGATAGTCGAAGACTGACTAAATCCTAAACTATAATTACAAGCTACGATAATGTTTTATGTATTACTCGATTACCGATTGCATCCAGGAAACTAATTACGGTAACAGGTTTATTCTTCGAACATAAATCCTATGAATACCATCGGTCATCGTTACGGTCAAGCTAATGATGGTGGACTTATTTAACCACCCTATTGAGATCATCATCTCAATGAGGGTTATTCACGGTAATCGTACCAGAGAGTTAAATTCGTAGAGTCCTTAAACGCTTATTCACTGCAATCAAAATGAATTCAGTCTTTGTGATGTTTAGGCGCATTACGTGTTGTTACATAGCGCATGAAATACTCATTACGCATCATTGTTGCACACAAAACATGTATTGCACATGTGTGCTTGGCACATAAGACACACACGACGATTATGCTCATCATAATGTGTGCATGGCCATATTACGTATTGCGTGATTACTTGGCGTGTTATCGCGTTGAATTTTACTGCATTGTAAATAGTATGGTGACTTACTATTCAGATGTTAATGCTCTTTAGGGTTACGAGTGGTGGCATATGCAGAAGTTCGATATGATATCTTTGAAAATTATCATACCGAACATGGGGGACTTGATGCTATGCCTATTTTCACATTAGGCACTCATGCGTATCACGTGCTTGCACATGCTTACTAATCAAAGTCCAGCACTAACCCTAGGGTGCGCCAAGACGATGGTGCGCCCAGATGAGGTAAACACAGACGAGGTGCGCACAGACGAGGGTGTGCCCAGAATGTGGGGCACCGAGAAAGGAGTGCGCCGTGCGCCCAGACGGGGTGCAACCATGCATTTAGAAGAGGTGCACCAGACGACCAAAGGAGCACACACAGCTTTGCTTAGTGCACAAGAAACAATCCTATCCTTGATTAACTGTTGTAACATCCCGCGTTTTTCCGTTAAATTTATTTTTAACACCGTCTTTTTTTTAATAATAATCTTTCGTATTTAAATTCGTAGTTTCCGTTGACTAACGTTCATAATAATTCCGTCATTTAATTATAACATCTCTCGTTAACTTGCGTTTTAAAAATATTCGTTTGGTTAATTCCCGCACCCGCTCTGAAACTTGAGGGACTAGTTTCGCCACTTGACCAAAGAGGTGGCTAGTAGTTGACTAGTCAACCACTCACCACCTCCACCCCTCATTCATCCATTTCTTCTTCTTTCTTTCTTTCTTTTTTTTCTCTCAAGAACACAAACATAAATCATCATCTAAATTCGGATCGGGAAGCAAACTTCAAAACAAATTACATATTTGGAATCCTCTCTTCATCCTCTACAATTTGATACCAACTTCATCTCGTTTGGGTAACATTTCTAAAACTCTAGATTTCTCTAAATTCGTGTTTTTGATTTGAAATGGTGTTAGTTAGTGTCTATGGCTCGTGTCTAGCATGAATATATGATTTACTTGCTCGATTTGTTGTTTTGAGTAACTAGTTGAACATTTGAAATGGGTTTGCTTAATCCTTGATTTTGGATGAGTTAATGTTGTTAGATTGTTAAAGTGCATGTTTTAATTGTGTTACTAGTATCATTAGCCACATTTGGATGTGTAGGTTGATTAAGAAAACTTCAAAAACCCGATTAATGATTTTGTGATGTTTGACTAGGGTTTGATAGTTCTTGACATGAACTTTTGATGCTTGAATGCCATGGAATGTTAATTGTTAGTGATTAGTTGTAATGTATGCTTAATTACCTTCGAAACGGCATATCATATGTGTGAATTGGATTCCCGAAACTTAAAATGCAATTGATGAACTTGAAACTTTGAAAATGGACTTTTAAATGATCACTTGACGAGAAATCGGTTATGGAAAATGATGTTTTTGTTTGATGAAACATGTTTAGTTGTGTTCCTTGTCAAAAGAGCTTTCCAACGGTATAAGATACGTCTTCTAATTGTTTGCGGTTTGCGTTTTGCGTTTGTTTGAAAATTTCCAAGTCTTGAACAAGTGAAACAGGCCAGGGACCAGGCCACGGCTTTTGTCGCGGCGCGACAGGCCTGGCCGCGGCGCGGCGTATAACGTGTCCAGCTTCTGTCCAACTTTTCCATTTTATGAAAAATGTTTGCTATGCTACGCACCTCCGATTAACATGTAACTTGGCCAACATGTTCATATATGATTTCTAAGCTTAGAAAAATAGTTCGGGACCCGACCCGAACGTGTTGACTTTTTCGTTGACTTTGACCAAGTTTGACTTTTAGTCAAACTTAACCAAACTTTTATGCAATCGTTCTAACATGCTTTTATACTTGATTCTTGCATGAAACTTGACAACGTGATCCACATGCTATACTATTCGAGTCGTAACGAGCCATAGGACTAATTGAACACATTTCACCCGACCTTGTGTCGTAACCGGTTAATTGACACAACTTACTTGTTTAGGTCAAGGCTAAGCAACTTTCATGCATACGTTACTTTGTGAAGTACTTTTATACTCGTGCACTCGAGGTGAGATCATAGTCCCACCTTTTCAACAACTTTTTATACTTTTAAATTGTGGGCTGAGAAACATATACTTTGTTACATTTTGTACTACTTGCTTTTATACTTTGAACACAAGAACAAGGAAAACAAACATTCTACAGCGAGTTTAGAACGAAAATCCTCAATTCGATTATCATTAGTTACACTTGCCGGGTGTAAGCGAGAACTTATGTTATATGGCCATATGGGTTGACAACCCTCATCTTTGACGGTTCGTTACCGTCTACGGATGAAATATATTTTCGAGAATCAGTGTTTGTTCTAGCACTAAGTGATGGGGTATACAATGGAAGGAATGTTAAGCTTTGATAATTGGGTGCTCGCAAACCAACTTTTGGAATGCAACTTTTGGATGATCAATTTATGGAAATACTAAATCTTGTGGTTCAAAATATAACGTTTACTAATACACCTATGATTTCACCAACGTTTTTCGTTGACAGTTTTCTATATGTTTCTCAGGTTCATACATGGCTATTTGATACATGCTTCCGCGTACATTCATACTTGCTTGGGATCAAGCATACATGCATACACTCTGATTTCTTGCTTGGAGTCAAGCATACATACATGCATACGCTAGTGATAGCACCTTTGGATTCAAACATATTGTTTACATACTTACGCTATTTATAGCAACTGTGATTTTAAACTAATTATGTCGCAAGATATTTCATTCGTACTTTACTACTTTTGTAAACTTAAACTTGTTGTCGATCCGTTTGGTGAACTAAACTTTGCAAGTCATGCACGTTTCAAATGAATGCGACATAATTTTGGTCAAACGCGTCTCATATAGGGACTACGACCACGTAACGGGACCTAAGTAGTCGGCGCCGTCAATGACGATTTGGTCGGGTCGCTACAGATGGTATCAGAGCGTTGGTTGTAGGGAACTAGGACGTGTATTAGTGTGTCTAACAGAGTCGTTAGGACGCATTAGTGAGTCTAGACTACAACCGGATAGTTAGCCATTGCATTCTGACATACATTTGCTATAGATAGCACTTACTTGACTACTTGTGCATTATACTTGAATCATTCTTAGGCAAACTTTTTAATGGTACCCAACCTTCATCCTACGAACTCGTATTCCGCCACTTTTTGGTAACACACGTAAATTCATGATTCATACACGTATGGATGACGACGACTTCATTAGTCACACTTGTTCGGGAACTCTGTCTCCCGGATTGTTATTTGCCACCGTTTCAACTTACTATCGGTTTCCCACTGGTGTTTCTTACTATCTACTTTTTGGTGTTACTACCATCACTACTCTAGGTGAGTATCGTCATCAACATTTATCACTACGGTTGCGTACTACTCGTTATCATGACTCATTACTCTTTTCATACCTGAATACATTTTTGTCTGACTCGAACCGCATTGACGTGAACAATCAATTATACACTTCCCTCGGGGAATGCTTCCTTAGATTTGCAGAAATTCTTTCGATTTAATACGAGTCACGTTTGAGACGTCGTTACATTTTGTTCATTTTAGGTCTTCACGATGACACGAACTTGAATTTATAGAGTGATGTGGGAATGGAGGTATGAGTTAGCGTAATATAACGACACTCGATCAACGTGGTTATATTACGGTAAGACATACCAAAGTTCTAGTGACACGTGATGGTGGTTAGACTCGATCAACCTAAACACCACCATGTGCCATGTACATGACTTCATCTTTTCATGTTTGGACATCCGAAAACTCCGAGAATATTTATAACAACCATACCGGGGACACACCTTCAATTATTGTCAAATTATATTTATGCTTCCGAATGAATTACCGATTCCATTCGACTTCAACCGTATGTCACACGGGTATACTAGCTCGTCCTCGCGCAGTCTTGTTGACTAACTACAATTTACTCGTTATGCTCACATCGGGGCGGAAACTTCTCTTGCATCACCCTCGTAATTCCGGTTCAGGAAATCTTTATTTTAAACTTTCAATGGAGGGAGGGACTCTCCACGTAATACTAGTATTCACCTCGAGGGTGAATAGTTCCGACGAACGTTTTTGGAAACCGATGAATCTTCCGCGACGCGAATTTTCTTGAGAAACTTTTCCTAGCTAACGTTTTCCATTCCTAGCAAACTTGTTCGATATGCCTTAAGGAAATGTACCTCGTTTCGGATCGAGATCCTCGTTTCATTTCTAGACTTACAAAAAGCCTCGGGACCGCGTTTAGACATGAGTACCGCGTACCATCCACAACCCGACGGACCGAACAAACATGCGATTTAAACCTTGGAAACCATAATACGAATTTGTATTACCAACTTCAAATTTACTTGAGAAAAGTATTTTCCTTTAACCGAATCCTCGTACTACAATGATTTTCATTCGAGTTTTAACGTCACTCCTTTTGAAACCACATGTGACCGGAAACGTCATTCTCCTTTGTCGAACCAAGTAAACGATGATCAATTCACCGGGGCCGAGGTTATTCATGAACAACCGAGAAAATTTATTCATATTCAGGTAAAACCCTACGCGACTCGTAATCACCAAGAGTTACGCCAATGTTAGACGTAAACATTTCAAATAAACCGCGTCACGTTAAGAGTCGCACCTTGGAAAGGTGCAATCCGTTTCGGGAAAACGTAGGAAGCTAAATCTGCGATATTTTGATCCTTTAAATTCTTGGGGTGTTTTGGACCCGTCGCTAGCCGTTTAGACTTTTCCGACTCATTTTGGGTCTCCGTTTATCCTACATTCGATGTATCAACTCAAAGACGTGTTTTGCGAAACAAGAACTTGTTATCTCCTTTGATGAACTCACTATCGACGATAACCCTCACTTCCTAGGAGGACCGGTTGAAACCATGAATCATGGAAGCCAAACCTTAAAACAACATATGATCCCGACCGTCAAAATTCGTGGAAATACTCAAGGACGTACCTTCACTTATTCGTAGAATTTACAACGCAAGATCTCGAGTAAGATTCAACAACTACTACTTCCAACTAAATTTCGGGACGAAATTTCTTTTGAGGTGTGGATAATGTAACATCCCGCGTTTTTCCGTTAAATTTATTTTTAACACCGTCTTTTTTTTAATAATAATCTTTCGTATTTAAATTCGTAGTTTCCGTTGACTAACGTTCATAATAATTCCGTCATTTAATTATAACATCTCTCGTTAACTTGCGTTTTAAAAATATTCGTTTGGTTAATTCCCGCACCCGCTCTGAAACTTGAGGGACTAGTTCCGCCACTTGACCAAAGAGGTGGCTAGTAGTTGACTAGTCAACCACTCACCACCTCCACCCCTCATTCATCCATTTCTTCTTCTTTCTTTCTTTCTTTTTTTTTCTCTCAAGAACACAAACATAAATCATCATCTAAATTCGGATCGGGAAGCAAACTTCAAAACAAATTACATATTTGGAATCCTCTCTTCATCCTCTACAATTTGATACCAACTTCATCTCGTTTGGGTAACATTTCTAAAACTCTAGATTTCTCTAAATTCGTGTTTTTGATTTGAAATGGTGTTAGTTAGTGTCTATGGCTCGTGTCTAGCATGAATATATGATTTACTTGCTCGATTTGTTGTTTTAAGTAACTAGTTGAACATTTGAAATGGGTTTGCTTAATCCTTGATTTTGGATGAGTTAATGTTGTTAGATTGTTAAAGTGCATGTTTTAATTGTGTTACTAGTATCATTAGCCACATTTGGATGTGTAGGTTGATTAAGAAAACTTCAAAAACCCGATTAATGATTTTGTGATGTTTGACTAGGGTTTGATAGTTCTTGACATGAACTTTTGATGCTTGAATGCCATGGAATGTTAATTGTTAGTGATTAGTTGTAATGTATGCTTAATTACCTTCGAAACGGCATATCATATGTGTGAATTGGATTCCCGAAACTTAAAATGCAATTGATGAACTTGAAACTTTGAAAATGGACTTTTAAATGATCACTTGACGAGAAATCGGTTATGGAAAATGATGTTTTTGTTTGATGAAACATGTTTAGTTGTGTTCCTTGTCAAAAGAGCTTTCCAACGGTATAAGATACGTCTTCTAATTGTTTGCGGTTTGCGTTTTGCGTTTGTTTGAAAATTTCCAAGTCTTGAACAAGTGAAACAGGCCAGGGACCAGGCCACGGCTTTTGTCGCGGCGCGACAGGCCTGGCCGCGGCGCGGCGTATAACGTGTCCAGCTTCTGTCCAACTTTTCCATTTTATGAAAAATGTTTGCTATGCTACGCACCTCCGATTAACATGTAACTTGGCCAACATGTTCATATATGATTTCTAAGCTTAGAAAAATAGTTCGGGACCCGACCCGAACGTGTTGACTTTTTCGTTGACTTTGACCAAGTTTGACTTTTAGTCAAACTTAACCAAACTTTTATGCAATCGTTCTAACATGCTTTTATACTTGATTCTTGCATGAAACTTGACAACGTGATCCACATGCTATACTATTCGAGTCGTAACGAGCCATAGGACTAATTGAACACATTTCACCCGACCTTGTGTCGTAACCAGTTAATTGACACAACTTACTTGTTTAGGTCAAGGCTAAGCAACTTTCATGCATACGTTACTTTGTGAAGTACTTTTATACTCGTGCACTCGAGGTGAGATCATAGTCCCACCTTTTCAACAACTTTTTATACTTTTAAATTGTGGGCTGAGAAACATATACTTTGTTACATTTTGTACTACTTACTTTTATACTTTGAACACAAGAACAAGGAAAACAAACATTCTACAGCGAGTTTAGAACGAAAATCCTCAATTCGATTATCATTAGTTACACTTGCCGGGTGTAAGCGAGAACTTATGTTATATGGCCATATGGGTTGACAACCCTCATCTTTGACGGTTCGCTACCGTCTACGGATGAAATATATTTTCGAGAATCAGTGTTTGTTCTAGCACTAAGTGATGGGGTATACAATGGAAGGAATGTTAAGCTTTGATAATTGGGTGCTCGCGAACCAACTTTTGGAATGCAACTTTTGGATGATCAATTTATGGAAATACTAAATCTTGTGGTTCAAAATATAACGTTTACTAATACACCTATGATTTCACCAACGTTTTTCGTTGACAGTTTTCTATATGTTTCTCAGGTTCATACATGGCTATTTGATACATGCTTCCGCGTACATTCATACTTGCTTGGGGTCAAGCATACATGCATACACTCTGATTTCTTGCTTGGAGTCAAGCATACATACATGCATACGCTAGTGATAGCACCTTTGGATTCAAACATATTGTTTACATACTTACGCTATTTATAGCAACTGTGATTTTAAACTAATTATGTCGCAAGATATTTCATTCGTACTTTACTACTTTTGTAAACTTAAACTTGTTGTCGATCCGTTTGGTGAACTAAACTTTGCAAGTCATGCACGTTTCAAATGAATGCGACATAATTTTGGTCAAACGCGTCTCATATAGGGACTACGACCACGTAACGGGACCTAAGTAGTCGGCGCCGTCAATGATGATTTGGTCGGGTCGCTACAACTGTGATCCTTTCCCAACCATAATTCCTTATTTATGGTAATTATTTGGGAAGGATCCAGAATGAATTAAGGGGATTTTAGGGTTAGAGTTTCACTATAAATATAAGCCCTAACCTCATTCATTCATACACAACATGTGATATAATGATTTAACTATCACATTCAATAATTCTCTAAGGAATAAGATCATAATGATTTAATGATCTTCCACAATTTATGAGGTGTGACCTGAAGCCCCTCATCTAGGGTTTTACCTTCACCCCGTGTAGGGTTTTTACCTTGCTGACGATAAGCCATAACCTCCCTTTCATAGATCATCATCTCAAAAAGGGTTATCTAAGGTACCCTATGACCGGAGTGTTAACACTGCTGACATCTAAAAACCCTTATCTTGCACTCGATCATACTTCTTGCCCTAGCACAGATTTATGTTTGATCAATCATCTTGGTATTTAATCATCATTTTACTTAAGGTTTTATCAAATTGTTAATATTTCATGTAAATAGGTATTTTTATGTCTTGGTTTAGAAAAATGTGTTAAACATGACAAAAACAGGAAAATTGCAGAAATAGGGATTAAAGCCACCGGTCAAGAGTTTTGGTGCTCAAGAAACTACAATTCGAGAATGTTCAGAAGGTTATAGCCATCGGCTATATCCATTAAAGCTGATGGCTATAGTGGCGGTTTTTGAAAATTATAAAAAGAGGCCGAATTTCTCAGTTTCAATGTACAATATACTTTTATTTTTTTATCTCAAATTTACGAATTTTAGTCTTTAGTTAGGGTTTCAAATTATTTTTGAAATCTTTTGTAATTGCTTTTGGATTGAAGATTACTTTCATGTTAATTCAAGTTATTTCATTCTTACTTTGAAGGTATCTCTTTTTATTTAAATTATTGTCATCTTCTTAATTATATTTATTTTTAACTGCATGCATTTATATTCGTCTCCAACCATGAATTAAACATTCATGGTGGTTAACGTGACAGAAGAGATGATTTCTAGATTAAATCTGTTAAAGTAGCCGGTTCTGGGAACTACGGTCGACGGCTGTAGTCCAGACAGCCGACGACTATGGATGAATATTTTGGCAGTTTTCTGATTTTAACCAGAAACATTGAAATTTGGTTTCTGTAATTTATTTGAATCTGTTTATTTGCTACTATGATTTAGAGCATTATTGTCATGCTTAATGAATAAGTAAATTAGAATCTTGGGTTAACACATCATTAATCTACGCATTCGTTTACTTGATTTATTCAACTTTGAAGATTAATCATATCTTGAAAAAAAAGTTTAAATTACATGAAATTTAGTTAAGAATTAATAGTACTAATTTATGGATGCATATTAATTACACTTATTATAGTGATTAAATTATTAGGCTTAATTGAAAGAACCTTTGTTTTTGTGAGTTTTTATGTCAAATTGCATGAAAATCTGATTATGACTAAATATTACAACATCACTAATGTTGAATCTGATTAGGTTTATTAGCTTATCTATTTGTTAGTATGATTAAATATTATCTTAGTTCTCATCATAATACCTAGATGATATTTATTATGCAATCATATGATCTATAAAATTAAGATATTAACTTGGTATGCCCACTTACTTGATAGGTTTGCCTCATCACAAGAAAACCACGATTAAGTCCTAATGATTGAACTTACGTGATAATTAGTTTTACTATGCTTGTAGGAATAGAAATTGGTCCTTAATTGTTATTTTATTGATTATTGATATAAGTTGAAACCTACTAAATACTAAAAAAAAATCCTTAATGATCTTAAGTATAGGTAACCATCTTTTTAATATTATTTGAATTTAATTAAATCTTCATTCTATCTTTCTCGAGTTAATCTTATAAAACACCTTGACGAAATATACCTTATAATTGTCTCTTTTCTAAGAGACAATATTCCAATAATTAAATACAATATAATATAATTTAATAACTCTATTTCTTTCTTGAGATATTGACTAAAGATCAAAAACAACTCTTATCCCCTCCTGCGTCTCTTGGGAGGATCCTTAACATACTAATACATTGATTGGGTTTTGTTGCTCGAAAGGGTGTTAAAGTAAAAGTAAATAAGATAATATAAATTCAAAAGTTGAAACAAAGCTAAGCACTACAAGCATACACTTTACACACGCCAACTTTTTGGCACCGCTGCCGAGGATGCGGTAAAAATGAATATTTGATTTTTAATTTTGGTTTATTGATGTTTCTTAAACAGATGGTGTCTATGAATCATTAAGAGGTATGTTGCTGGATTGTCCAATTTAAAGGGTCATGCCTACGTATTTATTGTTGCTTGGCCATTACGTATTGAAAGATTGTTAGATCAAAAGTTTATTTAATTATTTGTTGTTAGCGATAAAAGTTGTTATATAATATAACTAAACAATTTAATACACCTAATATATATTAAATACATCCTAATAAATCCTTTAAACTCATCTTATTCCTTTTCTAATTCCGAATCGTAATCATCTTTCATTTTCCTTTCGTAGGTCATTCTTCGTTGTATGACCTGACCCAAGAACACTAAACTTGAAGAACCATTACCCGAGCCTGAAAGATTAATAACTACGTGTCGTAGAAGAATTATAGATGCAATTGAATCTAGTTAAGTGAATTTAGAAAGAGAAAACATTGCGGAACCGGAAATTTTTGACAACCCGTTCTTTAATCAAGCATTAGAAGTTGAAATGGCTCAAAACCAAACTATGGAAGACTAAATGAAAGCTGGCCTTCAAAGCATAGGCCACTCAATTATGAACCTGATATCGAAACTGATTTTGAAATAAAGGGTCCAATTCTTCACCTAATTAAGGACAACCAATTTAGGGGAACTGGTAAGGAAGATGCCAATGAACATCCCCTAAAAATCAATGAAATATTTAATCTATTTAAGATACCCGCTGTCGCGGATGAAACCATTTACCTTCTGATAGAACATGATTTGAATCTACGAATCCAATAGATTTGACAAACACAATGGCAGAATTAGTGAATCAAACCCTGTAGTGAATATGAGATGCTTTTTGGATTGATTAGTCAAACCACAATAAGATTTGTGTGATTTGATCAACACCTAGAGCTATTATTCACCTTTTGTAAGGATTTGGACTTGAAGCACAGAGAGAGAGAATCGGCTAGGGTTACCAGATCTGAGTGAAATAAATGAGAGGCTTAACCTAACATGAAGAACATAAACATATATATACCCCAACTGTTAAGTCAACCGTACGAGTCACTATCTCACTCGTACGAGTGAACAGACTCAGGCGTACAGTTGATCACTCACTCGTATGTGTGTCATCAAATTAGGTTTAGGACCCAGCTCATCACAACTGTGCGTATGAGCTTGTCATCCGTACGAGTGAGGCTTCACTCATACGTTTGACTAAGTCTAATTAGGTCAAACATCCATATCTTGTTCCTGCAGTACCTGTATACGCTTGTACTCATAGATATGATAATAACGAGTGACCATGGTAACCCAATAACTGAAGTACTAATCAAAAACGTGCGGGTGGTGTCTAGGGACTCATGTAAAATGCACTAACAACTCCCCCTAAGACCTAGAACATCTATTACAATAAGTAAACGTCCATGAAACATAACAGTTCAAAAGTACCAATAGTTTAACATAGTTACAAGCCCAAATTCACTCTCTCACAAATGAACAAACAAACAAATACAAGCAACACAGTATCCGACACATGTTTCAGCTGGCTTGAACTTGATTTGAGCTTTGAGCATCACTTTCCCTGGTAAGGTAGGCATGGTAGACATCAATCACCCGCTGATATCTCATCGCTTCATTTATCTTCCCTGAAGATTATGTAATGGCGGTGAATAACATCCACATCAAATCTCAACAAGTTTCTTAGCTACATGGGATCCAAGATCCTCACATTGTCAAACTGTATGCTTCCATCTTCCTTCTCAACTGCAGTAAGAATCACCGCCTCTTCTGACAATTTATCATAAAGGCATCAAAGGAGATTGTTTCATATACTTTGTTGGGCCAAATTTAACAACACGCACTGGTCCACATTTTGAGTTTAGCTTTGTCGGGTGCATAGAGAACCTGGCGGTTGTAGACTTGAAGATATTCCATTTCCCTGTTTTGTACTCAACCCTGAGTTTCCTTTGAAACCACCTAGACAGATCACTATCTTCAATGTTCAGCATCCTCATCTTAGCAAGTTAGATGATCTTGAAGTAAGGTAGAGTCTTAAAGTGACTTGAACGTGCCATGTAATCAACTCCTCATTCCCTCTTGATCGCAAAACAATTGATCTCCTTGAAATAACCCCAACTCAAAATCTTACCTTTTGCATACTTCTTGGTGCGCTTCCCTTTTTCATAGAAACTAACAAACTTCTGCTCGAGTACTAGCTTATTGACCCGATTCAGATTTTCAACCTTTAGATTCCACCAACCCTGTTGAACCTCATCTTCTTCCACATTTCGGCTTAATTTCATTCTTTCATCTAGGTGAAACAATTGGTTGATATCCTTCCATTCCTCGGCTAAAGTTTGTTCGGCTCGAATCTTCTTTTCTCTCTTCTCATTCTCTTTTTTCTTTTTCTCATCGAGTAGTTTTTATGACGGATGCTTCGGTTTCTCTCAATCATCTTATCAACTTCCTTCACATCTTTTGTTGTACACCTTCCTCGCCTTCTCAAGTTCATTTAAATTCTTTACGTTTTCTTCCCTACTCAAATTAAAGAAGTCACTTAAAGTATTGAGTGACTGATTTGAGTATGGCTTGAGCGAAGGTATCACAACCTCAACTTCATATTCTTCTTCTTCTGTCTCAATTTCAAATTCATCCTCAGATTCAACAATCACATCTTCTTTCAAAACTTCTTCTTCAACGGACCGTGGAGCCTTCTCATTCTCAGAATTTAGATTATCGGAATCACACACATTTACACTTAGGATTGATTCGGGAGATGATTCATCAATGAGCTCTTCTTACAGAGCTTTGTTTTCAGCTTCAACTGCATATGCATCCTCTGAGTCATTCACTATCGTATGCTAGAGTAGCAAGCTGAGCTGTTGTGAAATCACTTGGAGGAAGATCCCCCTTTTCTGAATCATTGAAAACATTTCAAATAGTTCATATAATATTTAGAGGTAAACACCTCACCAAATTCATTGAAGCTTCAAATAGGTAGAAAAGAGGGTCGTCCTTCAGTTTCAGCATCGGCATGCTCATCATCTCCTTCATCACTTTCTCCCAAATCAGAGAATTTGTGTTCTCTCCCATCAATAATCATCTTAGTTTTTCTAGAAGTAAGCTGTTTAACCTTGTCATTCAACATTTTTAGCTCGTTCGCATGCTTGTTTTAAACCTCGGTTATCTGTTTATTCATCGACTTCAACTTCTCTTTTTGAGACTTCACCTGTTTCCACAGCTTCTTGTTTTCTTTTTCCAAAAGTTCAATCTTAATAGCACTAGCCTTCTTCTCCTCAAAAGCTTGATTTTCAAGATTGTTCATCCTTGTAACCATTGACATCAACAGACTCTAAGCTTCCTTAAATTCAAGTTGAGTCACTTGAGATGGTACATAAGCAGCTCTTGCATCTTTAATTAAACTGGTAGGTTGATGTTGAGTTAGTTGTCTAGAACCTCCATGAGAGGATCATTGCGGTGAGTCATTTAGATGCTTTGTCCTCCTCTCCTTCTTTTCAGGTTGTTTAGAAGACATTGGTTCATTTCCCTTTCACTTTCGAGCCAGATGAGTATCTTCCGCAGTTTTCTCATCATAATCATCATTGTCATCACCTTGATCAACTCCCTGGGTTTCACCTACGTTTCTTTGGTTATCTTCTTCTTCTTCTTCATCATTAGTCACCTCATAATCTGAGTAGGAGTTTTCATTTCTACAGTCATTCCCTGGTGGCTTCCTTCTTCAAATGACCGACAAGTACCCTTTCAAAGTCACGTTTAATTTCATCGTTTCTGGTCTGCATCATTCTCTAAAAAATTCACAACATTCATTGGTGCCAGTGGAATTACATCAGATTCAATCTTTGGTATACTCGATGCTGCATCATTGATGATTAGCTGAAGAAATCTCGCATAGATGAGATATCTTTGAGTTTTGATGAAGTGGTTAGCCTTGAAATAATGAAAAAAATCCTGAGAAATTATAAGGAGCTTTCAGGACTAAAGCAACAAACATGCTCTGAATCTTCTCGTTGAGTTTGTCGAAACCAGCTTTATTACCTCCAAGGCAATGTATCAGAACATGTGCCAAGTAACGATACTGTGGTGGTAGAAGTGTCTTCATAAGCTCAGAATTACCAATCAATATACCTGAATACCCACATCTCTTGAAGCAACCATGAATCTTATCTCTGTTTAGTGTCATCAAAGAACAGTTCTCATCATTGAACCCTAGAATTCTTCTACCAACAGACTTGGAAATAATAACTTCATTCCCTTGAACAGTACTGATCAGTTTAGCTTCATTATCATATGTATCAAATCTCACATTTCTCCAAAATTCTCTCTGATGGCTGTAATAAGCTGTACATGGTGTAGAGATGGCTGTGTGGATCCTTGATCTCTTGAGAAACTTGATAATCTCTTTAAAACAGCTTCCTTTCTCTAGATTAGTGTTGTAAAGAGCAACCTAATTATTTTATTTGCCCATCTCCAGTAAATCAGATAAATCAACTATTTCAGGTAGAACAACTGGTTGGTTCACTGGTGGTTTAGGTATTTGCTCCCCCTGGTTTCCTGGGTTGTTTAGAAGAACATTTTCTTGAGCATATGCCATCTTACGAATCTTAACAGTATGAAATTAACAATAAGTTAGAAACTGAAACCAGAACGATAAAACATCACGACAATTTCAACAAAGTGTCATATATACATAAACATGACAAACTGTGTGAGTGACAGACTCACACGTGCGGCCGAGAGGTCAGTCGTGTGGTTCATAATGTCACTCGTGTCTCTGTTGACACATTTGAGCAAAGACATACTTTTCAGACAATGTTCACGGTTGAGGCAATGCTCAAACGAGTGACGTTCAACCGTGTGGTGACTAGTGCGGTTAAACACACATGTCAGCTCAAGTATATGAGTTATCAACAAAATAAACACTAACTTAGGTCATACGAGTGAGTTCAAGTGTTTACACGGTTGAGCCTCAACTGTGCACTGACTCATGCGAGTCATGTCTCACTCGTGCGAGTGAAGATCACTCGTGCATGTCTGAACAAAAGGCATTAAATGCACTTTTCAAAATCGCAAAATCTCATGTTAGTATGTTATAGTGCTCGATTCTTATCACAATAGCATGTATAGTATTCGTTTAACATATAACTACAGTAAACATGAAGCAAAACACATCAGAAATCAATGAAATTGAACTTATAAACCACTAGGGTTTTGGTTCACAAAATCAACAAATTAATACCATAAATCTCGATAAAATCTTACCAAAGAAGTGGCGATGGAGTTGTCTATGTATGCTTAACAAATCCTACAGTGGAAATCAGAAATGGAAACAATCAAATTTTGAGAGAAAAATTGAGTGTGGAAGGAAAGTGTAAGTGATCGTATTCATCCCTCCCATATTTATACCCTCAAGCTCAACCATGCGGTTAAGCATTCAATCTTGTACAGTTACACACGTTTCACAGTCCAACTGTGCGACTCACATATCACTCGTGTGTTTGGCCTAGAATTCTAAGAGACTACCCTAAGGTTTGGCCATTCGTACGGTTCACCTCAAACTTATGGTCATGCATACGGTTCATTTATCAAGCGTGCGAGTGAGCCACTTTGGCAAATTAATTTTTCACAACTTAGGATTTCGACTCATTTGTTTAATCTTAAAGCAAACTAGCACCTTAAATTTGAGTCAGAAATCAACTAATTCGGTAAGATATGAACATTAACACTTAGGCAATCCCAACATTTGACCAAATCATATTTATTTTACTAAGGACTTTGGTTCGCAAAATATATATCCTACAGTGTAATGTTTTCTTAAGGTAACTAACTCCCTTAATCATTAAAACCTTCAAACAATAACAGGCTTCACAAACTTCTATCTTATGGATTAGGTGGACAAATATATGTTGATCTCAACAAGGTTCTTTCAGATGTCATTGCACTTTCAGAGGATAACCAGAAAATATCATAATTACAAAATCTTTATAAGTTTTCTGAATGAGATGTCATGCAACTAACATTATGCAAAAGAATACATTCTAACATGAAATGTAATAACATGCAAAACCAAAAATCTTTTTGTTGTTTTATGATTATCAATGCAAATCATACAACTACATATATCTGAACATAAATTCACATTCTTTTTGTGAGCAAGATGGTTAGCAATTTAAAAATGGATCAAAACTGATATATTAAATCAACTTCAGTTGTTCATTTCCAATTATCCAGTCTATGTCTATTATCATGCAATTACTGATATTAATCCTCATTAAACATGAACAGACTCCTTTCGGACACTTCGACAATCATTTTGACATTAATTACTTGAACAATATTGAGCAATGACTTTTGAGATCACGCCGAGTTCATTAATCCTTGATTCTTTCATCACTTATGATTGTGCATTGTTTTAGGTTGCTAATTCATTAATGTAACTTTCTGTTATCTCTATCCATGTACTTCATTCAAATTGAATAGGATGATTCTCACAGTGTTTTGAAAAACCCTGTCAGCCTTTGGCTTCTACCAATGTGTTGACAATCTTCAATCTAGTTGGCTCAGCAGATCTCAGAATATATTAGATTATCCGAAAAGGCGCATAACTTACCATAGCCATTGGTTTACAATTAAAACAGACATACAAGATGACCAGTCGTCACACGAAATGAATCTCAGGGCCCTTAACTTCTTTATGTTCAAGTTGACATGGAAACGGAATTGAAAGTTAAACTTTCACTTATATGCATTTAGAGTATATCTAGGTAAGTATCTTCCTAAATTATAGCCTTAATGGGTATAAATCTAAATCGCAGACAACAAGAATCATGATAGTTCGATGTGAACGTCGTGATTAAATAATTCAAGCCACTCGGGGGGGTCACACTAAGAATGATCTGAGTTCTTTATGAGCACTTCATGAATCAGCATTCTTCATACTTTCAAACTTCAGGACTTTGCCACTTGATACGCCAATTATTTTTGACATTGATTATCTTTAAATATTTGAATTTTTCAGTATATGATTGTCTTTTGATATATTGATTTTAAACTGCATCATGAATGGATTTTCCATCATGTCTTAGTTGTACTAATGCTGGAACTCATGTTTCGTTATGTGTGCTCAAATCATTCGAAGGTGTTCTCCCTTTAACACTTGAACGGTCTGCAATAAAGAATCACACTTTTTGACTTTGAGCAAGAATGGACACTTACTTTGACATAAACTAATTTTCTCTGAGTTTTTGGGGTTTAGTTTCGATTATTAAGTCTTAGGCCCGTGACAACGTGGAATGCGCCAGCCAAACAGATAATCCCCAACTCCTTAAATGATCTTTTAAACATCCCAAGCATAGAAGTTAGGCTGAATTGGTGTAGCAACATTTAAATATTGCTTGGGGACATTCAACACAACCTTTTCTAATGATTATCAATTGTGATAGGGGATACCCTCAACCGACTATTGAGTTCCTCAACAATTATCATTTGATACAGAGTTGGAGATAATTTGGTGACTACCTTCAAATGCTACAGATCGTCCATGACTTATGAGTCTTAGATGATTATGATTCTTAGTATGATTGTCTAATGCCAAGAATTCATCAGTCATGTCTATCAGTACATCACACAATAGATAAATATAAACGTTAAAATCAGTCCTTACTAATCAATTATAAATTCTCAGTACAATAGTTTCTTCATCTCCAACAATACATTAATCAAAACAAAATCATTTTTAGAATTTTCAACTTTTTAGGGTTTTCTGATGAGTCATTTTACGCTTTTTAGGTATTTTCCATTGAGACATATACTCCCCCCAAAATACTAAAAGCATAAAATCTTTTTGTCTTTTAGCATTTTAAACAAAAAGCAAAACAAAAAACAGCTACAGACTAGCATGCAAACATGAAATAAATCATGCAGAGATGTGCAGACAACAAACATAATCCACCAGTACATATAAACATAAAATAATTATCTATATGTCACAGTGCGACATCCGAAATTACTTTATCTCGATCAACAATGCCATTCATCTCTAATAGGATCAAGAACCTAGGTTTATCAAAAGTCTTAGTATAAAGGTCAGCCCTATGGTCCTTAGTACCTATTTTCTTAATCTCTATTATCTTTTTCTCATGACAATCTCTAATAAAGTGATACTTAACACCTAAGTGCTTAGTCTTAGAATGTTGTACAGGATTCTTAGTGACAGCAATAGCAGCAGTATTATCAGTATAAAGAGGAGAGAAAGAGATTCTTAGTCTGTAATCGCGAAGTTGTTGTTGAATCCAGACAACTTGAGAACAGCAACTAGCAGCAGCAATATATTCAGCTTCACATGTATAAAATGCAACCGCAGTATCCTTCTTGCATTGCCAGGTCACACGCCTTTCACCAAGAAACTGACATCCTCCTAATGTAGACTTGTTGTTGATTTTGCATCCTACATAGTCTGAATCACTGTAGGCTACAAGATCAAACTTGTCGTCATTGGAATACCAGATACCGAGATTTAGAGAGTGTAACAGATAACATAAAATACGTTTGGTAGCTGTAAGATGAACTGTGTTAGGATTAACTCGGTAACAAGTGCAAAGACATGTCACGAACATTATATCCGGCCTTGATGCAGTAAGATACATGAGCGATACGATGATTGCTCGATAATATGTTGGATCAACATGATCCCCTTCATAATCTAGTGAATTCCCATGATTTACAGCTAGCGGGGTTGAAACTGGACGTTCTTGAGTCATACTGAAACGTTCGAGTATATCATTCACATATTTTGCTTGGTGAAGAAAAATTCCGTTATCAGTATGTTCGAGTTGTAAACCAAGAGAATAATGTAATAGACCCAATTTGCTCATTTCAAATTCGTCCTTCATAACCTGCTCGAACTCATCAATGAGTTCCTGCTTAGTAGAACCGAAAATGATGTCATCGACATAAATTTGAACCAAGATAATATTGTCATCTTGTACTTTTGTGAACAGAGTACAGTCTACCGTGCCCATTTGATATCCTTTTTCGATCAGATAACTCGACATACATCCATACCAAGCTCTCGGGGCTTGATGTACTCCATAAAGGGCTCGTCGTAATCGGTAAACTTTGTCAGGATGAAGTTGATCTTCAAAACCCGGTGGTTGATTGACATATACTCTTTCATTAAGCTTGTCATAAAGAAAACCACTCTTGACATCTATTTGATACACTTTAAACTTCATAAAAGATGCAAATGCCAAGAATATATGGATAGCTTCCAATCTGGATACATGAGCAAACACTTCGTCGTGGTCAAATTCAGGATCTTGCTGATAACCTTTTGCTACCAGTCTAGATTTGTTACGTATAACATTGCATTCTTCGTCATACTTGTACTTCCACACCCATTTGAGATCAACGACTTTAACTCCATTCGGTTTAGTTACTAACTTCCAAACATCTAATCGATGAAATTTTTGAATCTCTTCTTGCATGGCCATAACCCAATCAACATGCTTCAAAGCTTCTTTTGTTGTCTTCGGCTCAATCTTGGATATATGACATGCATACTCAAAGAAAGCAGCAGCAGCCGTCATATGAGTATCAACTTGACCATCAAACTGAACTTCTCGTCTCGTTCTGACACGTGCATTGGTATCACCAATAATATTCTCTCTAGGATGAACAACTATAGTTATGGGAACTGGTTGTGCAGGAACAGGTATCTCGTGATGGAGATTTGTTGTATCACTCAAATCTTCAGGATTTTCTGAACTTTCACTTGAAATATCAGACTCGCAAGTATCGTACACTGGATCAATGTCTTGATTAGATTCTTTAATTGGCTCAGCGACAGATGGTGATGGAGTTGGAGTTTTAGTAGGTACAGACCCTTCTGGTGTATTCTGCAAATCAAACAACATTTGTAGTTCTACTTCATTCTCCATATGATCTGGAGCAAGATTGAATGAATCAATCAGCTCATCATAGTTATAAATCCAAGGATGACTCTTAGGAGCAGTTTTCGTTTGATTTCTTTGGACATCAACTTCAGACCATTCTTCTACACATCTAATCTCATTGTTGAAAACTCGCTTGTTAGGAGAACTATACCCAAGAAATACTCTGAAAACTACTTTAGCATCAAACTTACTTCCTGCTTTTCTTTTCAAAATGGTACATGGTGCACCAAATGGTTATAAATGCTTTAGTGTAGGTTTTCTCCCATGCAATCACTCATAGCAAGTCTTACCCAATTGCTTTACAGTAAGAACACGATTCATAGTGTAACATGCATTTGCAACAGCTTCTCCCCAAAAATGAACAGGAAAAGATGAGTCTGCTAGCGATGTTCTAGCGGTTTCAATTAATGCCCTATTCTTTCTTTCAGTAACACCATTCATCTGAGGAGCGTATGGAGAACTGAATTACATATTAATACCCTTTTCAATACAGAAACCAGCAAGATACTGATTTTTGAATTCAGTGCCGTTGTCGCGTCGAATCTTTCTTACTTTAAGATTAAAACCTGTTTCTAATCTATTGATTAGCACCTTCAAGTTGTCAAAAGTCTCAGACTTTTCTTTTAGAAACATTACCCAAACGAATCTTGAATAATCATCTATTACAACCAGATAGTACTTACTTCCATCAATGCTTTTGAAACGTATCGGACCGAAAATATCCATATGTAATAGTTTAAGTGGAGCAGAGATTGGATTGTACTTTATCAACTTGTGAGCTTTCTTACGCTATTTTCCCTTCTTATAAGGAACACATGTTCCTGGAATATGAAAAGATTGAAGATCAATACCTTCTACAAGATTATTGTGTATAAGGTGATTCATTTTTCGAAAAATCAAATGACCCATGCGTTTGTGCCAAGTGATAGACTCTTATTCAGTTGCTTTAGAAACAAATGCTTGATGATACTCAGCAGTTGAAGTAGCAATATTCATATCCAGCATATATAGATCAGCCTATCTCGGACCCTTCATTAGAATCATTTCTGGTGGAATAACAAATTCTGGTTTTAAAATGTAGCTATATTCATCATCAAATGCTACTTTGAAAGATTTTTCACAGATTTGCGAGACAAACAACAAATTGTTTGCAAGCTCTTGACAATAATTCACTTTTTTTAAGATGACTTTCTCATTCCTTAGCAAACCTTGAGCCGTAATGTGACCACCTTTATCTCCAGCAAAAGCAACATAACCTCCCTTAATAGGGTGTACATTCGAGAGAAGAGATAAATGTCCTGTCATATATCTCGAAGCATTGCTATCCACTATCCAGGTGTTATTTGTAGGTACCCTGCTTCCCTGCATATCAAATTAAAAGAATTAATTGATAATGGGAACCCACGCCCGAACGGTAGTAGGTTGTCCATTAACACCCATAGCTTGAAATTCTATCCATTTCCCATTTGAGTCAGGAGGAATCTCATCATTAGAGACCACTAACTTAGAAAGTTTGGTGTCTGACGTTTTTCTCAGATTCTGAGTGCTTAGCTCGTGGTTTGTTTCATGAAAAATATTTTCGACGACGTGCTTTCTCTGAAGGTGACCGAGCCTTTGGTTCAATGGTCTTATCTTGATCACTAGACTTGGCAACATTTGCCTCACTATCCTTTTTAGGAACTTTGCTCTTCATAGGAGAAATTGACCTCTTGAAATTCTTTCTTTTTGAATCTCCGTTGACAACATTTGTCTTAGCTCTTTAATCATGAATTTCATCATTTGCAGGCGAACCTGTTCTATGAGCATGAGATGACCTAGTCATCATGCGTCAGGTCAATCTTCTGTCTAGGTGATCGATACCTTCTTGGACAGTTAACAGCAATGTGTCCAAATACAGCATAATTAAAACATTGACGAAACTCTCTATGTCCTCTAAAATGATTCACATTATTAGAATCTGAAGAAGAGGGGTCTTGTGTTCTTGTAAACACAGGAGAATCATTTGATTTCTCTCATGGAACTGGTTTAGGTGTAACAAGAGGAACACTTCTATTCGTAAACTTTGGATTTCTCAAAATTCTAATAGGACCTCTTGGTGTTACCACCCTTCTTTTCTCAGTATTATCTCCTAGACCATTTTTCTTATATTCTTCATCATCTAATGAACCTTCTGTAGTTTCATCAGAAGTCGTATTCTCAGTTGAGTTAGACTTCTTTTTCTTTTCAACATAATCTTAATAACTAGAGGCATACAGTCTTCTGGCTGACCATCAACCAAATTGGCATTAATATATTTGTTTTGAAATGGAGGAGGTGCGAACTTATATCCAAAACATTTACCCTTTGGATCATTAATTTCCACCGTTAATGCATTTCATTGTGATGCACTTGCCTAACATTTCATTTTGTTTATAAAATTTAATTATGTGACGACTCAGAAATTTCTGACCAAATTTAAACTTAATCTTTAAATGATTTCGACACAATAAGCAATGTTTGAAATGTTGAGTCTCATAATTTTTGAACTATTTATATGGATTCATTTAACCTTTGACTATTCCCGACGATTCACGAACAATTGTTTATAATTAATTAAATATATATATATATATATATATATATATATATATATATATATATATATATATATATATATATATATATATATATATATATATATATATATATATATATATATATATATATATATATATATATATATATATATGTAAATGTAAGTATATTTAATAATTTGAAATTATTAAATATAATTTAAACACTGATATTAAATATGTAAGATAAGATAAAAAATAACTAAGTGTAAATTAGAATGAATTTATATATAAATATATATGATTTTTATGTATAATTAAAATATTGTATTATATATATAATACATAAATAATAAAATAAATAAATTAATAAAAGTCATTTTATAAGATTATTAAATATTACATAAGAAATAATATATACATATTTATACATATATTAAAACAAATTAAAATATAATTATTATAATAATCCTATTATTACTTTCAAAATAAATATCAGTATTAATAATATTATGTTATAATTATGAAATTTGATGTATATAAATTGCTATATTAATAATATTGTTAACATTATTATTATCATTAATAACATTGATATTAGTAGTATTATTAGTATTATGAATAATAATATTACTACCATTATATAGTTAATATCATTATTAATATCTAATATTATTATAATTAATATAATTATTATGAGTGTTGTTATAATTAAAAAAAATTTATTAGAAAACAATACATTTTATTATTATTTACAATAATAATAGGATTGTTATCATTTTTATTATTATTAGTATCAAGATTTCATATTGTTATTATTATTACTATTAGTTTCATCATTATTATTAAAAATTAATACATGTATAATTAATATTATTATGTTTTCATTAAATATTTTATATATAGGTATAGATATAATTGATATACAGCTTTACAAATACTGATATATATAAATATATATATATATATATATATATATATATATATATATATATATATATACAAAATACAGCTATATATTTATATACAAATACTTATACATACAAATATACGATTAATTATATATGTATAAATAAAGCGAATTAGGTATTTCATTGTAAATCGTTTTCAGGATATAGAGTAATTGATTTTCTTGTCTCCAATTAGTACCAATCATGAATCAAACACAGTTCCAGCCAAAATCAGTTGCAACTAGACATCAACTTTTATTTTTTATTTATTTTTAATTATCCCTGTCTGTTTCAATATATTAATCGACACTTGTGCTATAAAAGAATCCAATTCAGTTAATAAGGGATACATTACGATTTTTACACTATCAATTATCAATTACAGTTAACTGAAATAGCATTTTTCTGATTTAATTCAATCAGATATTATTTATACAGCTCAATAAACTCTGTTCTTAAGCTCAGTTTATAAAAATTCGATTTTGAATGAATTTTTAAAATGTATTAATGCAATTCTATTAGGAATCTCATATGAAAACTCTCTGCCAAATTTCAAATCTCAATTCTTTTTATCAAGCTCAAATTTTGGAGTCAAAGTTAAATTTTTAAAAGTCAACTATTTCATTTTTGAGGAAATTCGAACAAGTTTTGATGTTTTAAGTTTAATTTATGTTCCAAAAAGTTTCCTTAAACAATTTAAAACTTGTTTCATGTTGAACTCGTGAGCTAAGACCTTCTAAAAATCAAAATCAAATTATATGTTCTTCATTTTTTTTCTCAAATAGCGACTTCTGTTCCAATATATATATATATATATATATATATATATATATATATATATATATATATATATATATATATATATATATATATATATATATATATATATATATATATATATATATATATATATATATATTTGTTTTGATATTAATTTGCATATCACAGTTAATTTAGTTTGTTTCAAATTCATCTACTTATTGAAACCTCGAATTCATTATTCTCAATGTCTCTGTTTAACCAAATTCGTAAAAATTGAAGATGATGAATATGAACACAGAAGATTTTGGGTTATATAATTTTGGGTTTGGTATAAATTAGAAAAGGCTGGACAACCCAGCTGGTCTAACGAGTAACGGGTATACGAGAGGTCGTGGTTTCGAATCCCACCAGTGGCATATTTTTTTTATCCAATTATTTGAGGTAGATTTCCATTTATTATTATTATTACTATTATTATTATTAGTATTATTATAGTTGTTAGTATTATTATAATTGTTATTGTTATTATTGTTATTATTATTATTATTATTCGTAATATTACTAAGTATTAGAATTATAAAAATAATTATTATTATTATTATTATTATTAATAAGTATTACGAACATTATTTATTACTATTATTAGTATTACTAATACAAATATTAGTACCCTTTGTTATTATTATCACCATAACCCTAGTTACAATTATGAATATTATTATTATTAATATCCTTATTATTAGTATAAGTAATAAGTATTACAATTATGATTATGATTATTATTAATGTTGTTACTAGTATTATTGTCAATAAAAGTATTATTATTAAGTAATACGAATATTAATATTATCATTCTTAATAAGATTGTTATTATTATAAGTATCATTATTAACATAAATATCATCCTTAACAATATCATTATTATTATTAGTATTATTATTATCACTATTATCATTAGTAATAAAATTATTATAGTTATTATTATTATCAGTATTGGTATTATTATTATTACCATTATTACTAAAAGTAACATTATTTTCAAACCTGTCATTTTTGTTAAAATTAATATTATTATTAAAAGTAACATTTTTTACTACTACTATTATTATTATTATTATTATTATTATTATTATTATTATTATTATTATTATTATTATTATTATTATTATTATTATTATTATTATTATTATTATTATTATTATTATTATTATTATTATTATTATTACTATTAGTAGTATTATCAATATAATTATTAATAATTATTATTAAAATTATTATGATTATAAAAAAATAAAGGTTCTAAAGATATTGTTAAAGTTATAAGTATAAAAATAAAGATTACATATACAAAAATATATTTAAATTACATAACTTAATTATATTAATATTTCTATATATAAAAAATGAAAATATATAAATAAATAATGAAACTTATAAATTATTAAATATAACAAATATATCATTAATATTAATATATAGAATGAATGATATAGGTTCGTGAATCCGAGGCCAACCCTGCATTGTTCAATGTCTTCATATGTATTTTTACTACAAAATACAGTACCGTGAGTTTCATTTACTCCATTTTTAAATGCTTTTGCAATATATATTTTTGGGACTGAGAATACATGCGCTACTTTTATAAATGTTTTACGAAATAGACACAAGTAATCGAAACTACATTCTATGGCTGGATTATTAAACCGAATATGCCCCTTTTAGCTTAGTAGCCTAAGAATTAGGGAACATCACTAATTTTGAGAATTAGTGCACCCCTAATTGACGCGAATCCTAAAGGTAGATCTACGGGAACTAACAACCCCCATTCTGGAATTTGGAATGCTTTAGTACTTCGAGTTTATCATGTCCGATGGGTGTCCCGGAATGATGGGGATATTCTATATGCATCTTGTTAAGGTAGGTTACCAGGTATTCACCATATGAATAATTTTTATCTCTATACAGTTTGTGAAATGCCTGATATGAGATGTGTATTTATGAGAAATGAAAATCTTGTGGTCTATTAAAATGATGAAAATGATCGATTATGATAAACTAATGAACTCATCAACCTTTTGGTTGACACTTTAAATCATGTTTATTCTCAGGTATGAAAGAAATCTCCCGTTGTGCATTTGCTCATTTTAGAGATATTACTTAGAGTTATTCATGACATATTTCATAAGATGTTACATTCGATTCATTGAGTTCCTCAAGATTATTATTAAGTCAATTATAGTTGGATATATTATGAAATGGTATGCATGCTGTCAATTTTTGATGAAATGAAAGTTTGTCTTTTAAAAATGAATGCAATGTTTGTAAAATGTATCATATAGAGGTCAAGTACCTCGCGATGTAACCAAATGTAACGTATTCGTCCGGATGGATTAGGACGGGTCGCTTCAAATTTCCTCTTTCAAATAATTTTCAATCTTTTTAGTCACAAGGTTTGCATGATATTTGTCTCGCATCTCATCATAAGACTTGTTTAAATTATCTATTGTTGTTTTACATTCACCACATTTAACACATTCAATGGGTGTATCAGTATGTGGATCAGGAGATACCTGTTGAGTGCTATTTGATGAGGAAGTTTTAGCCATAAAAGCAAAATAGTTTGTCTTCTTTCCATCATCGAACTCATCTTCTGATTCTGAAGAGTCTGTAAGAAATGCTGATGTATCACCATTCTCACTATCTTTACCCAAATGAATCTGTTCAAGTCTTTCCCAAATATCTTTAGCTCTTGTCAAATCAGATACTTTCTCATGATCACTTTCTGATAGGCACATTCTTAGTAAGTTTACCGCTTGCTGGGTCAGTGCTTCAAAATCATCTTCTGAACTTAGACTCTCAAGATCTGAACCCTCACCCATAAGAACTAACATCTCCAACTCTACGACAATCATTCTACCTCATTCGTCAAGTTCTCTATCAGCATCAATCAAAGTTTCTTCAGTCTGTTCAGCTTCTAGATTATTGCCTTCATAAACTGAGGTATCACCATAAGTAGTCTTCCAGCTATTGAAGAAGTAGTCTTCTGATGATGTAGGTGAAACACTTCCAGATTCAGGTGTTCGAGGAACTGAATCACGTGCCATTATGAATTTTATATTTAACTTGTTTATGAATTTTCTCCTTTCGAATAGTTTGAGACAATTCTTCAGCTCTTTCAGCACTAGCAATCATCTTCTCAATTATACTTTGACCAGAAACACAATTTGTTTCAAATTCAGCGATCTTCGCCATGTTAGCCTTAAGTTATTGATCATTCACATTTAATTTAATGGACCAATCATCACCATCTTCATGAATGACAACCAAAGCTTTGTTAAGACTTTAAGTTGTGTCTGTGTCACTTCCCTTATCAGTGATGTAAATCTCACACTTAATTGGTTTACTCTGAGAACTATTTTGATTATAGTTCTGATTCCTGAATGGATTGTGAATACCCTACTTCTTTTGTTTTGTACACTGTCTTGAAAAATAACCTAATTCTCTACAGTTGTAACAAGTAACAGTATTCATGTCAAAGCCCAGTTTTGTATGCTTGGTCAGACTAATTGGTTTCCCAGTTCTCTCTTCGTAATCTCTATCTCTTCTCACAAGCCATACCACACATTATATCCATCTTTTCTGCTTCATTCTTATCAAGTTGTTGATAATCTTCTGTTGTTAGACGATTGTTACCCACATGACCATCAAGATAACTATCATATGAGTTTACTAGATTGGAAAATAAAGCTATATCTTCACTTATCTTCTTTTTTCCAACCTTTCTTATATTTTAAATCTTGAGTGCAGATAGAACATCTGATGCAGATGGTGTAGATGAATCTATAGTATTCGAAGTAGGCTGTGATTGAGTGTTGATTGAACATGGTGAAACTTGTGGTGGATAGGAAGGTGGTTGAATACTTGAAGTACTGACATTCAAACCATACATACTCTAATTATTTGTTGCAAAGGCAGTTTGAAACGGAGCATGAGTTGATTTAGCAGGTGTGTATCCAGTTGGATGATACATTGTGGTGTCCTGAACTTTTTTAAACTTTTTCATTTTGTTCAACAGTTCTAATTCTTCTTCCTGAAGTCTTGCGATAAACGAGTTCACTGTAGCAGTAGCTAGTTCTCCACTAGTTTTCATTGTTAACACAAAGCCATTCCATTCCAATGGAAGTGTTCCAGCTAGACATACCACTTTATCGACATACCACTTTATCCTTCTATTCAATGGTTACATCATGCTTGTGTAGTTCAGCTAGCAAATGACGATATCTTTCAACCAAATCTGTAATAGAATCTCCAACTTGCCAGTGAAAACGATCAAACTCAGCCTTCAATTCTAGTCCTTTTTGAGCTTTGTAAGAAGTATTTCCTTCGTTGAATGTATGAAGTGCTTCCCATATCTTGAACGAATTGTCATGACATAGAAATTGATGGAAAATCGGACCATCAAGAGCACTTGTCAAATTACAGTACATCTTCTTCTCGAAATTATATTCCTCACGTTCTTCAGTAGACATATTATGTAGAGTATACAACTTATTTGTAACTGGTGAACGTGGCCATTGAAATTTTGATTCAATATACTTCCAAAGCTTCGTGTCTTGACCATCGGACCAAATCTTAAACCTAGACTTCCACGTAGAGTAGTTATCCATATCCATTAGTATTGGACATTTTGTACCACTTCCGGATTCACTTTCAGCAAGGAGTAATCTTTCAGTCATACTCGTGATACTCTGAACTAATGGTGCAGCCAACGCATAATCATTTGAATTAAACATCTTGACAAACTTATCAAGAACAAGGTAAACCATGTGGTTCAGAAACTCAGTCGTACGGGTCACTAAGTTCTGTGCTCAACCGTATGTGTCACAACTTCAAACGTGTGTGTGACCTTAACTTCTCAACAGACAGCAACATAAAGTCAAACGTGCGAGTAAGATCAATCGTGTGATCAGTCGTACCTTTCAGTCCTCAGTTGTAAGATTCAATGATCAACCATGTGATCAACCGTGTGAGTTGCCTGAAATCTTCAACCCAAACTTAGTTTAGCCAAACTGTGCGGATGAGCTCAACCGTGAGCTCAAGCGTGCGAGTGAGTGTTCTTCAGCTAACTCAACCGTATATCAGCTATTTACACCTTAATCACTCCAAAACGCTAGAAAATGATGTAAATTACCAATTTCTTCGTCCACAAGCTATATTAGCACTAAACTAACATAAACACACTCTCAAATCACTATTACAACGTAAAAATGATAACTTTTTGAACCAAAAACTCTCTAAATACAAGACCCAAAATAATAAGCTATAAATCAAGCAAAATCGCTAGGATGATGTTGTTTTCTCAACCAACGCTCTGATACCAATGATAAAACATGATTTGAATCTTCGAATCCAACCTATTTGACACACATAATGGTGGAATTAGTGAATAAAACCCTCTAGTGAATATGAGATGCTTTTTAGGATTGATTTAGTCAAACCACAACAATATTTGTGTGATTAGATCAACACCTAGAGCTATTATTCACCTTTTGCAAGGATTTGAACTTGAAGCACAGAGAGAGAATCGGCTAGGGTTACCAGATCTGAGTGAATCAAATGAGAGGCTTAACCTAAAATAAAGAACATAAACATATATATACCCTAACTGTTAAGTCAACCGTACGAGTTACTATCTCACTCGTATGAGTGAATAGACTCAGGCGTACGGTTGATCACTCACTCGTGTGTGTGTCATCAAATTAGGGTTAGGACCTAGCTCAACACAACCGTGCGTATGAGCTTGTCATCCGTACAAGTGAGGCTTCACTCGTACGTCTGACTAAGTCTGATTAGGTTAAACTTCCACATCTTGTTCCTGCAGTACCTGTATACGCATGTAAACATAGATGGGATAATAACGAGCGATCATGGGAACCCAATAACTGAAGTACTAATCATAAACGTGCGGTAGATGTCTAGGGACTCATGCAAAATGCACTAACACCTACATTTAATATCTTGGTCTTTGAAAGATCATGCTAAGTATTGGTTTATATCTTTAACTGTGGTGAAATCTCAACTTGGGATCAAATGGTTGAAATTTTTTTAACTCGTTTCTTTCCCGCTTCTAAGACTTTGAGTCTTCAAACTGAAATTTCTAATTTTGAAAAAAAGAGTAGTGAAACCTTGTATGAGGCATGAGTTAGACTGGGTCAGTTTTTAAGAGCTTATCCACAACATGGTTTGAATAACTTCTAATTACCCTTATAATACTAAAACACACGAGACTATTGGTCGTTTCACCCAAATCACGTTTTCCAAACGACATGATCAAAGAAAATTACAAAACACCCCCCAAACAATGCCACAATTGACAACTTTTTAAGGGTACAAAATGTAAATTTATTTATTTATTAAAAACCCTTAAGCAAACTCCACCAAAAATTTCAACGGGTCATATCTTCCTGCTCGATGCACGTTAAATTTTTACGACATCACCATTCAACTCGAACTAATTTCACAAACACAGCGCAACTAACTATACGCGAAACAGACGTTTTTCAAAAACCGCTAAATATTTTGGGCTTCATTCCATACATATACATATACGTATAATAAAAAAACCAAACTAACTACATCATATCGATAGTTCCATTTCCCTTTTTACGCAATCTTCCTGGCGTTAAAAATGCGTAGACCATTATGTACACTAGGTACCAACCACGTGTATCCAAACACACGTGTAGCAAAGCTTTTTTAATTATGCAAATACATAACGTCAAGTTAACTATGAATATGCAACTCGAAAGGTCCCGCGCTTCATTAAAGGGTGTGATATTACGACTAGAAGAGAAATTGACACCTCAGCTGGAGGGAACATAATGAGTAAGACTACTGATGAGGCTTACACTTTGATTGATAAGTTGACTGCTCTCAAGAGTGGCACCAAGATATAGGTCCTTTTCATTCTGTTATTTCAATTGGGTATGAGTCCTATGATCTTATGAAAGCTATGAATGTTCAATTAGGTAATCTAGGTATACAAGTGGAGAAGATAACAAAAGAGATGCATTCAATGAAAGTGGAGTGTGAAAAGTATTTAGGACCACATTTGACTAAAGATTGTGTTAGTAGTTTAACTATGGAGCAAGTTGAAAATGTTTTCTATGCTAATCAAAATTATCAAGGAAGGAATCTAAACTATCACCCATTTATTAACTACTAAAAAAACAACTTCATTCCTAAAAATCCACCCGGTTTTATCCACTTAGAGCCACTCCAAACCATCCACCAAACAACCAAACTGAAAACGTCCTAGCCTTGATGATAATATTCTTTCATTTAACAAATACAAATCGAGAATAACGAAATCATTAAATCTGAACTGTCTCAAGTTCAAAACAACCACGAAGCTTCCATTCAAAACCTTGAGAGAAATGTGACTAAGCTTTTTCAACTTGTGGTAGGAAAGAACAATACCTCTAATAAGAAACTGAAAACTGTTCATTTTAAGAAAGTGAATGTTATAAATTTTAAGGGTGAGAGAAGTCCGAATATTTGGGATAGTATTTGGGGAGATTGTAAAAGTGATGAAGAAGTGATTAATGAAGAAGTATTGAAAGAGGAAGAAGTTAGTGAAAAGGAACCGATGGTTGTGTATGAGATGACTAAGGACGAGTTATCTAAGGAAATTGATTAAATGACTGGTAAAACAAGTAAGGGTTCACATTATGTTTTAGTTGATGATGCTGATTCTGATGAAGAGTACTTGTCTGATGAAATACCGTTTGATAATTTTCATTCTTATAAATTTAGGTTATGTTCTAGGTTTGAATTTACACATACAGATGATAAGAAAACACTGAAAGAACAAAATAATGGTATTAGAAATTTCAAGAAAAATAATGCATTAACCAGTTTAACTTCTGATTATCCTGTTATTCGTGTCGATCCTGGTCAATTTCATCTTCCATGTGTTATTCAAGGTCCTATTCTGAATAGAGCCTTAGCTGATAATGGTTCTAGTGTCAACCTCACGCTATTTAAACCCTATTATCATCTTGGTCTTCCACCTCTTACACTAATTAATGTGGTTATAGATTTGGTTGATGATTTGGTACACTGTCACATTGGGATTGCTGAAAAAGTCAGTGTTTAAATTAGTTTTTATAATTTTCTTATTAATTTGTTGGTCATGGATATGTCTGAAGATCCGATTGTTCCATTACTTCTAGGTCGTCCTTTCCAAGCTACTGCTAAAGCTACTATTTATTATTGTGACAACACCATTGTTATTCGTCAAGGTAATTATGGTGAGATTCTACCCATTGTTCCAAGAAAAGACAATTATATGGAGAATGTGTGCATGATGAAAGATAAGTGTGGGGAGAAAATTAGTGAAGAAGCTAAGTATTTAGATTATTTAAGGAAGGGGGAATTGACTGTAGAGGAAGTACTCTTGTACTTTAAAGGCACGACATAAGGTTAATGAAAGCATTAGAAGACAGATTTATGAGCTACAAATTGAACATGAAAAAGCAATACATGAATCTAACTTGGCTGCCTTGAAAGTGATAAGTGATGTGAAGAAGATAATTAAAGAAAAGGAAGTTGAGAAGAGTGCTAATGGAAAGCACCATGATGGCTAAAGTGATAAAGAAGGTGGAAGATGAGTCGTGCAACCGACTCTATAATCAAAACTACCTATCCATTTATTTGTTTTCATTAGGATAATTTTTTTATTTGTTTAAGTGTTTAAAGCATTAAAGTTATGTGTTTATGTTAAGAAAAATTATATGTTTCTATGTTTCTATGTTTCTAAGTTTATTAATAAAATTATGATTTGTTTTATATATTGTGTTATCTAATATTCAGTTGCGTTTGTCTCTAAAAGTTTATATCTTCAAGTAACGAGACTGTAACAATTCTACAAGATGCCAAGTAATATCATTCTTCTCCCTTAACTAATTTTTTCTTTTCGGAGTTTTAGAAAGTTTAATTTTATGCAACCGAGGACATTGCATTAAGTGTGTGGTGGAAAGTGAAACAATCACTTAAATATTAAATACCAAGATGCCAATATAAAAAATCTCAAAATATTAAGATTATTATAGTAATCACACTTAAATAATGGATAAAATGGATAAATTTTTGAATTTTTGTCCTAAGTTAATCTTTACTTTTTAAAGATAAAAGACTTTGAAAAATAATAATTAAAATATTTAGAGCCTAAGTTAAAGTAATGTAAATTATAAAGAAATATCTAGAATTTTTAAATTTCTAACACCAATTTAAGCCAGTTACCATGTCGTTAGCACTTGAATACATAACCAAATATATATGGTGTTAGAATAATGCCCGAATACATATCCAAATATATAGATTGCTAACAAAATTCCAATTAATTACCATTAAAAACCTTAGGCTTTAGATGAAAAACCAAATAAAAACCTAATTCCAATCCATACCCTATTTTAGGTTATTATTGTTAAATTTTAATCTTACTTTATATTGTTTAGTTTTTGTTTAAATGCTTATTTTTATAAAGAAATAATTGGTTTGAATTAGACTTTCAATTATAATTAGCTATTATATTTTAGTGTTTATGGCTTTTTAACTAAGTCCGACTCAAAGTGGTTCTTTGGTTCCACATTGGAATCTACGATTTACTCATTAATATTTAAAGTGGATAATAATAACAATAATCACCATCATATTATCATATCATCCATGATACATCATATATCATGTTGATCACTCCTTGAAGATCATACATCTAGAAACATGATATTTAGCGCTATTTTTTTGAAGAATATTACACTCATATATTAGACGATAAAAAAAATATTGTGAAACGAGTGTAGACTTATAGCCACTACCATATGACATAATAAGCATGGACCACTGAAGGCATAAAGAGTGTTCTCATTGCGCTTAAATGCGACATTCTCAAAGCATTCTGCCATTCAGTATTTAATCTTAACTTTATCCTTATGCACTTTAATATTAATGTAGACAAGGATATGAGTTTGGCTAGTGAAATGTTAAAGTGGATAGATACACAAAACTATATACAATTCGAGCTATAATTGATGCTCCGATTTAAACTTAAAGTTTAATTGTAAGATGATTTTAGAGACGAGCAAGTTCCAGAATCATGCGAACAACTTAAAGCTTAATTATAAGATGATTTTAGATTTATCTTTGTACGAATCAGTGTTAAGTTATGATTACTAAACCCAATAAAGTTAGATTGATTCAATAGTTCCAACTACTTTAAAACCAATTATTATTCATTTCATGACTACCTTAATTAGTTTTTTTCGATAAAAAAAAAGCAAAATTATTATTTCTTTTGATACATTACTAAGCTAAAAACAAATTTACAATCATAATCCCTTCAAAAGTATGATAAAATGAAAAGAAAATCTTATTTATCAAAGTATAAATCATCTCTTAAGTTATAAATCATCTCTTAAGTTTAAAATAGAGTTTTATTTACTTGAGGACAAGTAAAGTTTAAGTGTGAGGAATTTGATAACGCCTAAATTATACATATTTTCATAAGCATTTCAAGGCGTAATCTTGGTATTTAATAGTCATTTTACTTAAGTTTTTATCTAAATTGTTAATATTTCATGTAAAAAGGTATTTTGATGTTATGTTTAAAAAAATGTATTGAACAAGACAAAACAGGAAAAATGCAGAAAAAGGGATCAAAGCCGCCGGCTCTTGTTAGTAGAGCCACCGGCTATGATAAAATCCAAAAAGTTCCAGAAAATTCCAGAAAACGAAGATCATAAATAACATGTAAAAAATAAAGAAAGCCGCCAACTTTATCAAAGAGAGCCAACGGCTATAAAGATCTACTACTTCTACTTAAATCCCAAGTCAAGATAACTAAGTAAACAAAATTTTGATAAACACAAATTGAAGATAGCCTCCTATTATACCATTAAAAGCCGACGGTTCTAGAGTTAATTAAGGAAATATGTGCAGCTCAAGAAATTTGTTTATCAAGAAACTGCAATTTAAGAATGTTCGGAAGGTTATAGTCATCGGCTATATCCGTTAAAGCCGACGGCTATAGTGGCGGTTTTTGAAAATTATAAATAGAGGCCGAATTTTTCAGTTTTAAATATACAATATACTTTTATTTTTTACCTCAAATTTACGAATTTTTGTCTTTAGTTAGGGTTTCAAGTTAATTTTGAAATCTTTTGTAATTGCTTTTGGATTAAAGATTACTTTCAAGGTAATTCAAGTTATTTCATTCTTGCTTTTAAGGTATCTTTTCTTATTTGAATTATTATATCTTTTTAAGTATGTTTGTTTTTAACTGGATGTGTTTATATTCATCTCCAACAATGAATTAAACATTCATGGTGGTTAACTAGACGACAAAGATGATTTCTGGATTAAATCTATTAAAGCCACCGGTTCTGGGAGCTAAAGGCAACGGCTATGGATGAATACTTCGGCAGTTTTCTGGTTTTTAACCAGAACTATTGGAATTTGGTTTCTGTAATTTATTTGAATCTCTTTATTTGTTGCTATGATTTAAAGCTTTATTGTCATGCTTAATGAATAAGTAATTTATAATCTAGGGCTAACACATCATTAATTCTAAGCATTCGTTTACTTGATTTATCCCACTTTAAAGATTAATCATGATTGAAAAAGTGTTTAAATTGCATGAAATTTACTTAAGAATTAAATGTAGTAATTTATGGAAGCATATAAATTACACTTATATAGTGATTAAATTACTAGGCTTAATTGAAAGAACCTTTATTTTTGTAAGTTTTTATGTCAAATTTCATGAGAATATGATTAAGACTAAATATTAGAACATCACTAATGTTGAATCTGACTAGGTTTATTAGCGTATCTATTTATCAGTCTAATTAAATATTATATTAGTTCTCATCATAAAACCTAGATGATATTTATTATGAAATCTAGATGAGTGGGGTAATGCTTTTCGTGTTCCTTAAGTTTTCTTGATGCGTAAGCTATAACTTGCCCACGTTGCATTAAGACACACCGAGACAATTCAAATACGCATCGCAATATACTGACAAGTCCTCCATTCCTTCTGGCAATACCAACACTGGGGCACTACTCAACTTCTCCTTCAAAATCTGAAACACCATTGATTGCTCGTTTCTCCATACGAACTTCATGTTTCTACGAGTTAACTTAGTCAAAGGGGAAGTAATTCTATAGAAGTCTTGAATTTTGATGGTGACAATCCCATTTCTCAATTACCAAAATATTCTCGAGATCCACTTGAATTCCCACGGCCGCCACGATATGGCCGAGAGATTGAACCCTTAGAAGCCAAAAATCACACTTCGAGAACTTCGCATAAAGTTTCTACGCATGCAAAGTCTCTAAAACCTCTCGTAAATGTTTCACATGCTCCTATTCACTACGAGAATAGATAAGAATATCATCAATGAACATAATAACCGACCGACATAACATAGGTTGGCACGCCCCAATTCATAAGGTCCTAATTCCGTCGGTGCATTCGTAAGACCAAAGAGAATCACTACAAACTAATAATGCCCATATCGACTGCGAAACGTCGTCTTCTCAATATCTTTTTCTCGGATCCTCACTTGATGATACCCAGAGCGCAAGTAGATATTTGAAAAAAAACTTTCTCCATGAATCTGATCAATTAAATTGTCAATCCGAGGTAATGGAAAGTGGTTCTTGATCGTCATCTTATTCAATTCACAGTACTCAATGCACATTCGCATACTACCATCCTTCTTTTTCACACACAAGACTGGAGCACCCCAAGGAGAGGTCCTTAGTCGAAAGAAACCCTTCTCTAACAATTCTTGAAACTGATCCATCATTTTCCGCATTCCAGTTTATGCTACATGATTAGATGTCTTAGCGATGGGGGTAGCCCCCAGAACCAAATCTATGCGGAACTCAACTTGTCTTTCCGGCGGAACACCTAGCAACTCCTCAAGAAACATGTCTTCAAACTCTTTTACCACTGGAATGCCACTAATAGATGGTGCCTCCTTCAACATATTAATTACATATGCTAGGCAGGCCATACATTTACTAGTAATAAGACAATGTGCCTGAGCATAAGTATAAACAGTAAAAACTCGTCCTTTTCTCTCACCATGTAAAACAACAACTCCCCCACTTAGAGTCTTCACTCTCACCTCCCTTTTCATGAAATAGTATGTCATCTTCGTAATGACTAAGCCAATCCATGCCAATAACAACATCAAATTTACCCAAGGTAATGGGTATCAAATCTATTTTCAAACATTCTGACCAAAACTCAATATCACAATCTTTATATACACCGCCCAATAACATAAGCTTACCATCTACTATCTCAACCTCTAAAGGAGATTCTAGTTTAGCTAATGGTATATTCAAACAATTTTTCATATCTCAGCGCAAGAAATGACATATTTGCAACAAAATTAAATAGTACCTTTGTAGGTTTAGAGTGAACCAGAAAAGTACCTGATACAAAATCGGTGGACTTCTTTTCTTCTTCATTAGTGATCATATAATTCCAGCCCTTGCGTTCCCCACCGCTCTCTAACTTCTTCTCTAACTCTTTCCTCCTTTCTCTATCGGTTAGTTCCTGACAATTAGCCTTCCGGTGACCTTCATAATGACACTTAAAAAAACAAATGGCTCAGATGGTGGGTTTGGACAAATTCGGGAAATGTGACCCCTTTGTGCATAATTAAAACACCTCAGGGGTTCGTACCCAAACTCCCCTTCTTCACACTTCCCACACTTCCAGTCACGCTTTTTGTCTTCTTACTCAGAGATCTCGTAGCATCAAACATCCTTTTGTGATAAGCTTGCTCTACATTCTTCGACACATTGGACTCAAATCCTTTTGTCACATCAAACAACTTGGAAAAGTTTCCACTTGAGCAAGGCTTATACATTCCCTCAAGTTCTCATTTATTAATCTGTGGAAGGTCTCCAACAACAATCAGTCATTACCAGAATACTCGGGAAAAAAATGAGCTTCGCTAAGAAATAAGTCTTAATATTATTTAGGTCCACTGACCCTTGCTCCATATTGTGCAACTCGTGTCTCAACCTTGTAATATCCTCCTCAGTTCGGAATTCCTTGAAGAATTCCTTCTTGAAATCATACCAAGGCAAATTAATAGTACGCTCTTCTTCGAGCAACAAAATTCTTTCATCTCGCTACCTCTTCGCATCCCCTTTATATATACTTGTACCAAACCTTGTCCTCTTATCAAGCGAATATTTGCTAGTATGAAAAGACCCTTCAATATCGGGTATCCACCTTGTGCTCTTAAGTGGATCTAAATTCCCATCATAAGATGGAGGCTTCATGATCAAGAAGTTCTTCTAGCTAAACTCCATTCTCCGAACATTACCCCCTTTAACTCTACCGGCATTAATGTCACCATTGTTACCCACTCCATCCCCTCCCTCAACACCCGGAGGTTTAGGAAACCTCTTCTCAAATTTTTCTTGAAAGATGATGGAGACTTGTTACTTGATAATCTTAGTAATTTCATCAGAAATAGCTTTTTGAAAGGCCGGCTTGACCTTACGTGTGAAGAATGAAGAATAGTTCTCTAATGCAATACCAACCTAAGTGGTTAAGTCATCACCACTATCACCAAGTTAACGCTTCCCTGATGCGTCCCCTTAATTACCTTAACTGGACATCCTGAAAGTGTACAATCGATTAATGTCACAAGTAACGCAAGTAACGCACACCACACCCCCTTATCTTGCTCAGTTCTAGCCATGCTTCACTTACATAACACAGTGCACGACCTAATAGTGGTTCCCAAGAACCATTACCCCCATGCACATTGTTACATTCGTGACCCAATAAGCACTTCACTCAATAGCTCAAGTACAATAACATCCTAGTTAGTCTACCCATATACCATGGCACTAACCCACCACTGTCTAACCCGACTAACTACAAGTCCCATCAATAATCACATAGCACATAAC